>NC_142789.1:26948872-27116372 GCF_988280905.1 Pimephales promelas
GCGCTTCCCTTCAGGGGAATCACCACCGCAATTTTGAAGTGCGTTCTACTTTTTTATGTGGGTGAGGGAAGTGTACTTGACAGACTCCAGCCTCTGACCGCTTGATTTTGATCGATGTAGCGAGTATACTCAACATGAACACTTCAGGCAGATCCACAGACAACAATGCAATATTGTGACATCACAAAAGATTGTGCTTAATTTGGCACAAACCAGGGGTGGGGGCAAATTATTTAAATAATACATTTTATTTAAATATTATTTAAATATTATTTAAATAATAAATCAGCTCCATTGTGGATATCAAGTGGGCTTAGGGTGTTCAATTTAAACAGATTGCAAGGGTTCGGGCAGTAGTGAGTACTCGTGCAACGTAAGCAATGAATGAAAGTTAGCAAGTGACGGGCATCAAAAATTGGAATTTTCCTATGCGTTTTTCCATATTCGTCATTTGGTGGTTCTGAATTGTCAAAACACCTCTCAAAATGCTTGCTACGGATGCGAAAAACACCGAAAATCAAACCAGATCTGAATTTTTTTTGACGGACGAAAGTTTCGGAGGCATGATTGACACAACGTGAGGTCGTATTTATTTTTTAACGTCGAAAATTTCTGACAAGGAGTACATTTACACGACAACGATATACTTAAAACTGAGAAGTTTTCCATTGTGTTTTACGCATACAGACGACACCATGGTCAAACCGATCCCCATTCAGACGGATTCGCGAAAACTACTAAAAACGCTGTATTCTGCTGCCAGGCCATTAGATGGCGATGAAACACTATAGACTGAACATGTACTACGCATGCGTATGACATCATCGTCTTCAGAGATTCGCGTTTTTGCTGTTTACACGGCGACCTTGCTTTGAAACCCATTTTCAAGAGTTCGCCAAAAATGTCGTTTTCGTGTAAACGAACGGGTGAAACGCATTACACATTTTAAGTTGAAAATGATGTCGTGTAAACAGCCCTTCAAATACAGCCTTGGAGTCTCTACTAATGAGCTGATGAGTTGAGTCAGATGTGTTTGTTTAGGAAGAAAATGAAAATGTGTAATGTTGGTGTGCTTCCAGGAACAGGGTTGGGAAAACACTGGCTTAGTGTATATTTCAGGACTTAAAGGTATACTCCACTTTTTTTTGGAAATAGGCTCATTTTACAACTCCCCCAGAGTTAAACAGCTGAGTTTTACCGTTTTCGAATCCATTCCGCTGATTTTCTGATATTTAGAAGAATATCAGTAACCACACAGTTTCTGGTCTCATTGACTTCCATAGTATATTTTTTTCCTACTATGGTAGTCAATGAGACCAGAAACTGTTTGGTTCCTGATATTCTTCTAAATATCAGAAAATCGGTTGAATGGATTCGAAAACGGTAAAACTCAACTGTTTAACTCTGGGGGAGTTGTAAAATGAGCCTATTTCCAAAAAAATTGGAGTATCCCTTTAAGGTGTGGTCACATTCTCAAGGTCAATTGTCAATAGCGTAGAGATATGAAGGACTGTTGCGTAGCGAATTCGTACATGAGCGAAAATTGCAATGACTGACTTAGTGAAATTTCAACTAGCAATGGTAAATGTGACCACACCTTTAGTGTGAAAATTAGTTTTACTTGATCATTGAAGGCAACTTTTTCTGAAGTGTGAAGGTTCTGTGGTTAAAGAATCTCCTCCTCTTTTACATATAGAATCTCATGGGCGGAGCTTGGGACTTGATTGACGCCTCCTACGACCAGCAGGCGATCACGGATCACGATGCTTGAGGCAGAGCAACGTGGCGTTGACATGGGCGACAGCCTTTCCCATTTTCTTTTTTCGGGATGGAAGGCTTCAACAGTGTCCAGCACTGATGGCTGATGGCCTGTAAAAGGAGAGCAGATGTTTTGATGACACCAACCGAGACAGCAACTGTGCGGTAGATAAATATATTATGATGCAACTTCCATACCTAGACCTCCCGCCACGATCATTCTGCCTCGCACTATGGCTGCAGCAAAGTCTGCTCGCTTGGTCTTCAAGGGCACGGTGTCCTCTGATTTCAACCAAGTTCCTATAAAAACAAAGCGGACACAAACAAATAGCAATAATAAAGTGCAAAATATTAAAGGTGAAGTGTGTAATATCTGCACCACAAGCAGCAATTTGCAAGATGTCATTCTAATAATGTCTTGCGTATTGTTTGTACATTAATTTGGGGTTTTTCAGCTTTGAATAAATTACACAATACTCACCATTAACCCTGTGTGATTTAAAATCTGACATATTACATCGGATTTATACAATGAGTGAAAGAAAATTAACAGGCTTTTACAGTATTATATGATTTAAAAGCGGTTTTGTTTGACAGCTTTTCCTAAAGTGTCTAAAGAGGAAATACAAATAAAGGACTTTCCTGCAGATTAGAGTCTGGGTGCTTGTCGATTAGAGTTGACAGACTGTTTTCCATTTGCAGAATCTAATATACGTCTAATAACTAAGCCGATAGCTTGCTGTAATAAATGCAATGACCATTTTTTCAAAACTTACTGAGCTAGAACGCTTTAATTGCTTTGAAAAGGAAGTTAGATTTGAGCAGCTTTCTGTGTTTCACAGATGTAGAATGTTAATTTGGCACATTATTTACAACAACCTAATCTGCCAAAAGCACAATCAAAGCCAATAACACAGAGACCACATTAGAATAATGATGGTTGTTTGAGAGTTGCCAACTCCTTTCACCATTCATGTTTGCACGCTTGATTGCAAAGACATGTATGCAGATGCTCACAGCACTTGTGTGTGTATGAATAAATTTAAAGCAACACCTAACTTTTGTCATTACAGGAATTTTTTAACAGATCAAGCAATCTTGGAATGCAAGTGATATGAAAAAAAAAGATGGTGGAGAAGTACAGAGATTTAGAGAGATTTTTTTTCCCATTTTTACATTTTTTAAATAAAAATGTTGCCTGGTCTGATGAGTCTCGATTTCTGTCGAGACATTCAGATGGTAGAGTCAGAATTTGGGAATGAGAACATTGATCCATCATGCCTTGTTACCACTGTGCAGGCTGGTGGTGGTGGTGTAATGGTGTGGGGGATGATTTCTTGGCACACTTTAGGCCCTTAGTGCCAATTGGGCATCGTTTAAACCTGAGCATTGTTTCTGACCATGTCCATCCCTTTATGGCCACCATGTCCCCATCCTCTGATGGCTACTTCCAGCAGGATAATGCACCATGTCACAAAGCTTGAATCATTTCAAATTGGTTTCTTGAACATGACAATGAGTTCACTGTACTAAAATCTCAAATCTCAAACCAATAGAGCATCTTTGGGATGTGGTGGAATGGGAGCTTCGTGCCCTGGATGTGCATCCCACAAATCTCCATCAACTGCAAGATGCTATCCTATCAATATGGGCCAAAATTTCTAAAGAATGCTTTCAGCACCTTGTTGAATCAATGCCACGTAGAATTAAGGCAGTTCTGAAGGCGAAAGGGGGTCAAACACAGTATGGTGTTCCTAATAATCCTTTAAGTGAGTGTATATGAAGAGTTCAGATGCAAAAGCCTCTAAATGCCATTTGAAATTTTCTTCTAGAATGATAATTTTTATCATGCTTGTATATTCAAGTTCAGTGATTTCACTTAAATGGCAATGATAATTACCTATTAATTGTTATTTAAGTGAAATTACTGAACTTAAATATACAAGTTTGATAAAAATCATCATTAAAGAAGAAAATTTCAAATGGCACTTAGAGGCTTTTGCATCTGAACTCTTCATATATAAATATAATATACTGCAGTGGGGAATTTATGGTAATCAAAGACCTTATGGAATCAAAGTCTATGCAACATTCAGTCAGGAAGCTGCTTTAAAAGGTAGCGGCCCATGTAGCCAGTGGACAACAAAACATTACGCTGAGTTTGTTTTTCTACAGTGATTTTAGTTAAATCATGTATTGATGTTTTGCTGCTAATTTGGCCATTTGGATAACGATCAAAGTGTCCGACTTGAATGAGCAATGAAGGGTCTGTCAACTTTGGACAGGATATTGATTTCAGCTCTTGGCATGCAACGCTCGCTCTGTTGTTGGCCCAAAATCTGACACTTTTTCTGTTGAACAGTGTTGCCCTTTCCCTTTTTCTGATGCAAAGCACACTTTTTATTCAGATGCAGTCACATTCCCTTCAAAGAGGTGGCGGGGTCCGTCCTGGTCCCTTTTCATTTGACATTACGTTAGAAAACATGCTGTTGGGTCTATCACCACTCAATTAGAAAGTATACATTGTCAAATTGGATCTTTAATAAAAAGCACATCCATCTCACCTGCGTTAAGACAAAAGAGCAGATGGGCTCAACTATCTATCAGGATGAGCTATGGATAAGGGATGACAATGTGTTTCTGAATAGCATCATTTAACGCCCCCTTTCCTCGATCTTATCGCCTGGTTATATTAGATTGGGCGCGAGGGCTTTTATTGCCGGTGGCGGATTCAGGCAGAAAGAAATTAGATAGCGAGGTTTAATCCCCCGTGCTACTCTGTGAACGCCGACTCACGCACCTGTTGACTGACACATGCACCAGTAATGGAATAATTAAAAAAATCGAGAGAAATGATTCATACGGCAGTGTGTTCAAAGTTCAGTTGACCTCCTCCCTGCCCACTTATGATAGGAACTTTTTTTTTAATCGCCCTTGGGGCCAAAAAAAAAGTCTGTGCAATTTTCCCATCTACTGAATCTGATTAGAAAAGATCAGATTTGAGCGGAAACGATGTAGAGGAAGAAAAAGTGTGAGAAGCCGGATAGAAATCAATAACTCATTTCAGCAGGTCTTACATTTTGTCACACCTTGTATCTTTCCATCCCTTTTTTTGGGGGTTAATCCGAAAAAAAAAAAAAAAATAGGGAACGGTTACCCGTGATGACATGATGCACATTTTATGTACGCATTTAACATAAATCTATTTTTGCTTGGAGATTTCACAGAATAAAGCTAAGGCCTGTCTCATACCGCATGCACAAGCAGCACTTATCTATATAGACGTAACAATATTCACAGAGATTCAACGCTAAGTCTATTATTTGCACAGACTTCTCTCAAAGTTATGAACAAACATTCTCCCTGTAACGTTAACAGAACATTTGTTCAAAGTTATGTATAAAAGTTTTTTTTTTTTTTTAAGAATTTAAAAAAAAGTGTTTTCTATAATAATGTTCTCAAAATTTGCGCAAAACAATATTTAATGTTTTTTAAACGTTTTAATTGGACATTTGTCTAACATTTTTAAAATGTTTCTATTTGATTTAAAATGGTTATACTGAATCATTCCCTTCAAATTTAATGTTTCCTTAATGACCGCATTACCAAGAAATATTTTTAGAAAATCCAGAAATAGCATTTTCATAACTTAATGGGAACATGATTAGGATACAATTCCTAGAACACATTTTGTTAGCTGGGTAATAACAGCAAACTATCTTAAGCTATTTTTTTTCAATGTCCTATATTTAGCAATACCATATTTTTCAATTCTAGCCTTCTATGAAGTAAAGTTGTTTAGATTTGTTCATGTTTTTGAAAGAAGTCTTTTGCTCACCTACCAGGGATGCACTTATTTGATCAAAAATACAATAAAAATATTATAACAGTATACATTATAACAGTTTAAAATAACAGTTTTCTATTTGAATACATTTAAAAATGTAATTTATTCCTGTGATCAAAGCTGAATTTTCAGAATCGCTACTCCAGCCTTCAGTGTCACATGATCCTTCATAAATCATATGCTGATTTGCTGCTCAAGAAACATTTCTTATTATTATCGATGTTGAAAACAGTTGTGCTGCTTTATATTTTTGTTTTTATATTAAGTTTTTTGATGAGTAGAAAGTTCAAAAGAACAGTTGTATGTTTATACTGGGAAACAGACCAGATATACAGTATGTAATATTTTAGTTTACCTTGGTTGGTGTCAAAGATGTTAACATTCTTGGTAAACTTTGAAGTTTGGTGTAATCCTCCTTGTCTGAGCCCTCCTAACCAGCAGAGACGCCCAGCACTGTCCCATATGACCCCAGAATAAGATCTCTTGCAGAGCAGGCTGGGTAGGGAGGACCAAGTGCGGTTTTCCATGTCGTAGACTTCAAACGTCTTCACCAAACGCTTACACTGACGTCCACCTGAAAAGACAGAGGCTTTGGTGGTGACTGGTCATTTTTGCATTTGAAAGTTATAAATATTTGCCATTGTAATGACTGAGACAAATCAGACAATTATTTGTTATGTAACAAATAATCTTTAAAACTCACTCTGGGATCTATGCTCCCACCCCAACAAGAGCAAGAAGGGTCATAAATGAACTGATCTATAAATGAACATGCATTACAAAACATTATGTGAATGATTTACTGTCTTGTGTAGTGTCTTTTAATTCTATCATGTCTTTGATTCAGTATGTATTTTATTACACAACCAACGGTTAATGTAACCCCACCTGTATCGTGTCTCCTATCAAATTAATCCGACTCACACTTTAGTGTACATCACCTTCTCTTAGAATGCATTTTTCAGCAATTGCAACGAGGTCAGGAACACAAATACGCACACACATAGTATTTCATGTACAAGGGGAGATAAGAGATACACAAGGACTCTCTCTGCTCAGCAAACCTGCCACGTAGATCTTGGAGCCCAGTAGGCAGACACTGGTATCGTAGCGCGGGGTGGGCATGGGTGGAAGGAGCGCCCACACGTCCTTGCGAAGGTCGTACTGCTGAAGAACACTTCTAGGCAGGAGGTCCGCTCCCATTCCCCCAACCGCAACAGCTCTGCCGTCTGAGCAGAGATCAAATCAAGGTCTTCATTTTGAACAAAGAACTCTTGAACAAAACAGTCTTTCAACCTTCCAATGTCAAATACTCAATGAATAAATGCCATGTGCTGACAGATCTGCGGCTGAAAAGTGACATTGACATGGTTTGATTTGAAGTCAACAAAATAAAATTATTTACCTTGTTCTTTAATACATGTTCTTGATTTGTATTGTGCAAAATTAATCACATTATTCCAAAGAAACTTTTTTAAATATTTATATATAATATGTATTCTAATCATATTTTAACTTGAACAGCTTGTAATTATGAGACACTTCACTATCTAAAAACAATTGTTTTTGTTCTTTAATATGATCTTTCTGATATTTTTGCCCACAATTCATCAGTACGCACACATATAATGTATTACTAAAAAAAAGAATTAACACCACGTAACACTTTTTAACCATTCAAGTCAAAAACAATTTATTTCGTTACACGTTCATAATAAATAATATTGATCTTCATAATCTTTTAAAAATATGTTCCACTGTTAACCTCCAACTTGTAGTATATTAACACATTTAACTATCCCAAACATGATTTATTTCATTCTGTTATACACTTTCTTGATTGTATTGTTCACAATTAACCTTTTTAACTATAGATAGATAGATAGATAGATAGATAGATAGATAGATAGATAGATAGATAGATAGATAGATAGATAGATAGATAGATTGATTCTACTGATTTATAATAGTTTAATAATATAATATATTTATTATTGTATTATTTATTTATCAATTTCCATGAATAAAATCAAGGGCCCGGAACTTTTACCTCATTGAATAATTGATCATATAATTGATCTGTAATGGAAGTATGGTAATAATATTGGTAGTCACCATTCTATGTTGCCATTAACATGCCACAAAACTGTGTTGTACCTTTAACAGTGACAGAAAGCCCCATGGACGCCTCTCTGAGTGAGCACCTCTTCCTCCATCTGCCTTCCTCAGTGTTGTACACCTCCACGGCCTTTAGGGGGCGCTGGTCCTTCCCCATCCCACCGACCACCAGCAGCTGCTTCCCTAAAACGGCCACTGCCGCCCCGGCTCTCGGCGTGGGCATCGGAGGAAGGCTGAGCCAGCGGTCCACCTCGGGCGAGTAGAGCTCAAGAGCGCTGGTGGGTCGACCCGAGGCATCACAACCCCCCACCATATAGAGCTGCCCCCCCACATCAGCCAATGAGTGATACACACGGGCACTGGAAAGACATGCCAGGCTCTGCCAATGGAACTCATGGGCCGAGGGCACCGTCATCACCCTGTGGTTTTTGGAGTCAGCTCCTGTAAAACATCAAGAGTATTTCGTTTACATGGCTAGCTCTACATTCAGCCCACGTCTTTAATAGCGTTAATGTTTAGTAGTCACTGCTGTAATCCACTGTGTGCAATTCATACAGCAATTATGACAATGTGTAAAGTGATTACAACATTTGCAATAACAATGACAAGGTCCATATATTCTCATACTGTCGCCTACTATTCCCACGACGGACTATCTCATAACGCATCTGAATATATATCAGGCATCATGGTGCATTCTGTTCCATCTTTCTTCCAGAAGCATTTAGCCTTATATTTTACTAGCAGAAGTTACATGTATTTAAAGGGTACATATCATGCTTTTAAATCATTCATTTTTACTTATAAATAATAAATTTGTGGTCTATATAAAACATAACTGCGATGCTTGGGTCTGAATTCCTCATTATTATAGCTCCACAAGCCCCTTTTCTACCCCTTTTCTGACGTGCTTCTGTGAGCAAGTCGTTTCGAAGCGGCCCCTTTAAATAAAAAGGAGTTGCGTCATACCCCGCCCGCTTTCCAGGTCGCTGAGTTCACGGTCGGTTCAACTCCCCGCTTTCGGCCATTATTGTAGTTTGATAAGAGATACGATTACTATAGCTTCAAAAAACTTTTTTTTTTCACATGTTCTTGTCCATCAAGCCTTACATATTCGAGCCAGAGAGAGCGAGTTGAAAAAGACGACGACGAACCTGCAGAACAACGTCTTCATATGGATGCAGTGGTATGTAAGTTAAATTAACTATGTTGTGTTAGTGAAAGTCGACTATTTTCTCTTATTAAAACAAGCACACTGACAAGATAAATGACTGCCACTTTTTACCACTAAAAATCTGTATCAATAATTGAAGATAACTTACGTTTAGAAAGCGTCAGAAAACACAGCAGCTAAATGATAGGAGGAATTTACCCCTCATTCAGACGAAGTCGATCTGCAAACCCTTCTGTATACTGGCGGAGGTTGTTGAAGTGGGGATCCTTGAAGTGCTTCAGGTCACTACATCCAACAACCGAACATTTTGACTTGCCCTCTCGTAACTTCTGCATCATTGAGCTCGGACTACAAAATCGGAGCGAGAAATAATAATGGCGGATTGCTCGAAGTGTTGGACCGGTAGTTAATGTCCTTATTTGTCAGTTCCGCTGCAAATACTGTGACGTAATTGTTCAAAAAACGTCATAGAGAAGAAGAAAAATCTGAACAGGTTGAAAAATATGACCAAAACAGAATATAAAGATATAAACGAAGCACCTGAAGAGAATAATTTCATCTTTTCTGTACTTATAAACACTCCAAATATACAACAAAATGCATTTAAGGGCTAAAAAAGTGGATTTTGCATGATATGTGCCCTTTAAATGCACTTGCAATTGCCATTAGGCAAAACTGTCTTGATAATCAAATAAACAGTCCATTACGTTACATTTATTCGTTTAGTTGACGCTTTTATCCAAAGCAACTTACAATTGCTATGTCAGAGGTCGCACGCCTCATAAGCAACTAGGGGTTAAGTGTCTTGCTCAGGGACACATTGGTGTCTCACAGTGGTTTCGAAACCGGGTCTCTCACGCCAAAGGCATGTGTCTTATCCACTGCACCATCCATACTTATTAGATGTGTCAGATAATAGCCAAATGTTTTTCTTTAAAGGAACACTCCGACTTTTTGGGACTTTAGCCTATTCACCTTAACCCCCAGAGTTAGACAAGTCCATACATACCTTTTTCATCTCCGTGCGTGCTATAAGTCTGTTTGACGCACCCACCGCTAGCCTAGCTTAGCACAAAGGCTGGATGTGAATGGTTGCACTTTCATAGTAATCCAAATGAGTGACAAAATAACGCAATTGTTTTCCTATTTACATGTTGTGATTTGTATAGTCACAGAGTGTGCAAATAGCAAGGCCATATGAGACACAGACATCTTTTAACCGTATAAAACCTGGGAACTATTCTCTGAAGGCGAAGCACTGCTACTTTGACGGCGTAATAACCGCATCACCTGAGACACGCCGTGGTGAGGAGCGGAGAGTTCGCTTAGAGTTTGGGTAACAGAGTCAGCAATTTATAGTAAAAGCGTAGTTTACAGTCATGGGTTTTCGCTCTATTGTAAATAGCTGCGACAGTAAACAGGGGAGGTAATACCATGTTTCACAGAATTCCAACTAAAAACGCTGACTGGATGAAGAAATGGCTAACTTACTCTGGATATTTATCCAAACACACCTAAGATTATCAAGGGACATTATGTTTGCTCGGTACATTTCAATGGACGACTATTTTGAAAAAATGGAATTTGCCACACGGACCATAATGTGCTGAAGGATACGGCCATCCCATCGATAGCACAGACAGGACAAGTGGATCACCTGCGGCTGAGGTAAGTGTTCCGTTATGTTTTTAGATGACCTACTGTAACAGTGCCTTTAGCCAGATCTAATGTAACGTTAGTGACACTATTATATGATTAGGGTATGAATATGTTTTTATCTTGATGCGGTGCGGACGCGCTTGGAAAAAAAACGAGCGCGTTCACCACGTTGAACTTGCACCCTGCGCGCGGCGCGCCTAGTAGCTTAAATTTGAAATAACCATGGAAATAACGAACTTGAGCGTGCAAAAGGGTACGATAGGCTGTGAGTTCATTGTGCAAAAACAATTTGTGCTATTACTTTCCCCTTATTCTATCCTATAGTAATGCAATTATACTGTATATTATATAGGCTACTGTTGAATACATTTGGTTCAGCTAATAAATTGCATTTAAAATATATTGATTCCTGTAATAATAATTATTTATTCATGTGATATTTATAAATCTGGGTGCGTTTTTGGTTGGAAATCAATGAAACATGGTACCTGGTCTCCCCTGTTTATTGTCACAGCTCATACAATAAAGCAAACACCCATGATAAACTATGCTTTTCTATCTAACGTTAGTAATTGCTGACTCTTTACGCCAACACTGAGCGAACTCTCTGCTCCTCGTCACGGTGCATCTCAGGTGATGGTTATCACTCTGCCCAAGTAGCAGTGCTTCGCCTTCAGAAAATATAGTATTTATACGGTTAAAAGATGTCTGTGTCTCATATGGCCTTGATATTTGCACACTCTGTGACTATACAAATCACAACATGTAAATAGGAAAACGTTTGCGTTATTTTGTCACTCATTTGGATTAGTATGAAAGCTGCAACCATTCACATCCAGTCTTTGTGCTAAGCTAGGCTAGCGGTGGGTGCGTCAAACAGACTTATAGCACGCACGGAGATGAAAAAGGTATGTATGGACTTATCTAACTCTGGGGGATATGGTGAATAGGCTAAAGTCCCAAAAAGTCAGAGTGTTCCTTTAAACAATGTGCAAATTGAATTTTTATGTAGATAAATATTTTTTTATTTTATACTGATTCATGATTTGATTGTCAGTTAAATAGGAGATGGATATACTGTAGTGCCTGCTAAAACACAAATATATTGAAAGCTTGTTGTCTTTCCTATTAGCACTCTACATGCAATAATTGGATAGTAATCTACAATTATTCTGTAATCATATTAAGAGAAATAATAAGGGAACTAATTAGAAGAAGGCTAATGGATATCAAAGACTTGAGAAGCTCACTGTTGTTCCAATAGGCATACAGAGAGGCACATTTTGTCTTATTTATGGCTGTAAAATCCACGGCTTAAGTTATGCAAACACTTTTTTATGGTCTATTTTCATCCGAGTGGAGGCAGTGATATGGAAGACGGCCCAGAATAGCAACATCACTTGATTCAATTGATGCAGCCAATTTCACACAACTGTTCTTCTCTCCTCAGCTGTGTACACAATGAGCTTGAAGTGGGCTGTTGTACCGAGGCTTAGCATCCAGCAGTATCCAGGCAACCGTGGTCTTCACCCCAGTCCCTGACTTTCCTCGAGAAACCATTCCCATGCTTCCCCTACAACCCCTGCATGAAAGCTTTCCCAGAGTGCTTTCACAACCAATGAATATCATGATCAAAGTATTGCAGCTGACATTTTAGCAGATGTCAACATACGCTTCAAAATAAAATCCAAGTAATATCGAACGTCCGGTTTGTTTCTTAAGCAACACAACACAGATACTTCTTGTCTGAAACCAGTACTTGTTCTTCAAGCATACACTGGAGAGTAGGCTATATGTAAATTGATGTGTACATTTCAAAAGTTTGGGGTCAGTAGGGTCTTTTTTAAATTAAAAAAAAAGAAATTTTTATATCTTAAAGGAGTAGTTCACTTTAAAAACAACTTTTGCTGATAATTTTCTCACCCCCATGTCATCCAAGATATCCATTCTTTCTTCAGTCGAAAAGAAATTAAGGTTTTTGATGAAAACATTCCAGCATTTTTCTCCATATAATGCACTTCAGTGGGAACCAAACGGTTCAAGGTCCAAAAGACAACTTCAAACTGTTCAAAGGGCTTTAAACGATTTTCAGACGATGAATAAGGGTCTTATCAAACGAAACGATCGCTCATTAAATAAATAAATAACAAAGTTTAAGTTTTATAAGCTCAAATGCTCGCCTTGCTCTGTTCTGTTATGCGCGTTCGTGACTCTCCTGTTCGAGCTCGTTCATCAAAATGAACGAACCTTTTCCAGAGTCAACTCGTTCATTTCGTTCGTTGAATGAACCAAATGACACGAAAAAGATTCGTTCATTTTGATGAACAAGTTCGAATGACATGGTTATCTTGGATGACATGTAAATGCCCTTCAAGTAAAGTGTTACCGATTTATTTTTTAATTTTTTTAAATTTTTTGTAAAGTTAGCTACTAGTAGTTAGTCTACAAGTTCAACGCAAGACATCAGAAAGTATACAAGAATCCCGAGGGACTCGTCTCAATTTAAAAGACCTTCATTTATAAATGTTCCCATCTCAATGCCATTTACGGCTGATCAGTGGATGGCGAGTCCCTGATGGGATTCTCTGAAAAGCTGATCACACACAGACTATAGAAGTGTTTGGCCGCTCTGCTCTCATTGAAAGCCATCAGGTAGTACTTTAATGACGATTAAACTGGGTTATTACAGGTTGAGAGCTCTGGGCCTCTAGTGATTGTGTTAACTACACAGAGACCCCAGAGAGTGGTGAACACTTCATCAAGTCCAATCACTGTGTAAAATGAGGTGATCGTTCAGTGTCTCTTTCTCTTGTGCTTTCACACAGGTTCAAAATATCACTATCTCTGTCACACTTTCTCATTTTCTTTCAACATATTACCAACTTAAGGTGCTCGCATGCAGCACCCAAATCCCTTTTCTCACGTATATTATACATCAAACATGGACGAGGAACAGTCAATAGTAAGAGACCGAGATTGAGAAACGTCACTCAGAAGCTTAAAAAAGACCAACATAATAGTCTTTTTTTGGCACCAAGGATACATTTATGTTACTGGAAAAAAAAACAGAGAAAACAGCAATATTGTAAAATATTTTTACAATTTAAAATAATTGTGTTCAGTTTGAATATGTTTTAAAATTGTATTAATTCCAGCGATGCAAAGCTGAATTTTCAGCATCATTACTCCAGCCTTCAGTCATGTCACGTGATCCTGCAGAAATCATTCATGCTGATTTATTTATACGATTTAATTTTAGACTTTCTTACATTTCTTTATCTTTTTAAAAATATAAATATATACACAATATACTTTATTAAAAATTTGAAATTTAACTAATGTTAACTAACGAACCTTATTGTAAAGTGTTACCAAAGATATTTACTAAGCACCCTTCCCACAGCTCAAGTTTTCTTCACAACTGAAAATAAAAAAAATTTAAAGGCCTGGTTTAATAGGTCACCCTCAAGTTGTTCCAAACCTATGAGAGTTTCTTTCTTCAGTTGAACACAAAAGAGAATATTTTAAAGAATATTGGTAACCAGACAGTTGACCGTCGCCATTGGGAAAATAATAAATACTGAAGTCAGTGGCTACCAATGACAAAATATCTTATTTTGTGTTCAACAGAAGAAAGAAACTCATTTGGAACAACATAAGGGTGTTCAAAAATGTTTTATTGGGTAAACGATCCCTTTAAGTGATAGAAGACAGGCAATGGAAACTCTCCACAAGAAAAGAAAACCAAGTCTGATCAGCAAGCCTCCCTTGCTCAGCCAGCCTTTTGATGCTTTTAAAAAGTCAATACCTTGAATATGAAAAATGACAAGACATACTTATCTACGATAAAATCCCATTCCAATGCTAAGAAATGGATCTGTTTCCAATTAGACGTTCTGATGCTCCGTCACCAGCAAAACATTGTTCTTTGAAGAGCGTTTGTAGTGCAGATTATCAGTCGAGATTTAAATACATGTTTCAAATAACAATTACAAAGAGAGCCACGAAGCCGAGCCGGGCGAGTGGTAACTTGGTGAGATATTCTCAGATGTAAATTGACTGTCAAAGACGAGCTGAGATGAGAAGGCTTTTTTTTTCCTCACGGTCCGCCCCTCTGCCTTTCTTTCTCAGCCTTTGTATTCCAATCACAGTCTTTCACCTGGGGTTTTTCGACTATCTCCACTATCACTTACAGGCCAAGCTGTCGTACATTTCATCCACAGGAAGACAGGAACTTAAAAGAAAGCTCAAGAAACGACACATTTCTCAAGTCCCGTTCCGTCCCCCCCCCCCCCCACACGACTCGGTATGCAGAGTTGGGTTGCCATGGAAACAATGAGACCATCTCAAGATGTGGGAACCGGGGGTTCTGAGCGGAAGGCTTCTTGGCTTTTAATGATGCATTAAGCAACAAACAAAAATCACAGCGATCTTACCCCTTTGACCCGAGCTGACGTTCTCTTGTTAACGTACTCTTGGCATGCCTTGCAAATCGCATTAATTGCAATCTGTAATGATTTGCTCCGCCACGTCTTCATCTTTTGGTTAATTAACTGCGCGAACAGCTTGAGATCAACAGTAGGCCTACGAGCGCCCACTGAAGTCATTTACAATCAGTGTGCATCCTTTTCAAACTTTTAATTAGTTAGTCTCCCATCCCCAATACATAACTTAGGCTTAATTCTGGGCCTCATTGTATCCTAAACCTGAGCTATTAGCTACGACTATGATCCAATAGACTTTACGCAAATGATCCATTTAAGGTCCTCATGTCATTCTCTCCTCCGGCGAATCCACAAGTCCCAGCAGGTAAGCGTTTATCGACTTCTATTTAATTAGCCTCCCTGAATTCAAACAGCGCCAACTCTAAAGTCCATAGAAGTGCGCTTCTTAATCAGAACAAAATGATCCTGGGAGGGTTTATCTACCGAGCGTTGTTAAAGTTCTGCGGGGGATTCATTTAAATTTACATTTGCTTTCAGTATCAAATAGGGTTGAGCGTTTTGACAATATACTGTATGTGCGATCTGTCTCAGCGGGAAGAAAATGTGCTATATATCGCAGTTTTTGCATGGCAATCAGTGGACGGCACTGCATAATGAACCATTAAAAAGGGATTTAGAGTGAAACTGCAAAAATAAGGCCTTCAAACATCAGAATTCCCAACTTACATTGGCTAGCATTGCGTAGCATTTACATTTGTAAACTATTTATTTCACTCAACTATCCAAAAAGGCATCACATGATTAGTTAATATATAATCTTTTCCCTAAAATATCCAGCCATAGGCTATATTGTGATACATTCAGCGGCTCATCCATCAATATGGATTTTGTCCTTCCTCAAACGCCTACTATCAAAATGGAAATGATATAACAGAGCTGAAATCGAAGAATACTATACCTGACCTCTTCTTTATTCATCCGGTGCTTTCTTAATCCTGTGTGCTCATTGTCTGGCCAATGTCAACTGTAGCAGAGCAGATCATTTCCATAGCAACCCGGAATTCAGTGCACGAGAGCACCGCCGTCGCCATTCCCTGGAGGATTACATAAAACGCGCTTGTCTTTCCTTGACGATTTTATATTCAAAACCTCCCTGCAACCTGCTCTCCCGAAAAAGACGGCTAACTAAACCCAGAGAAATCTAGGTCAGCCATGGACAAAACCATAGCTGCTCTATTGATTCAACAAATTAAACTATGACTCCTTTAAAGGGCCTTTGATCAGACGGAGTGGATTAGATTCAATTACGAAGGCCTTCGATGTGCCATTTGAATATAAATGCAGTGGGATAATAACGTGGATGAGACCGGTCCGAATAAGGATTCGGCAGGAAGATTACAATTGGGAGCTGGGGATGTATTTCTCTAAAGCGAGAGCCAAAAGGTCTCATAGCTAATTGCTATGGAAATACCTTCCTACAATATGAATGAGTCCAAGGCCGCGGATCCTTAATCAGCAGACCGGCTATTCCCCGTGGTGTTTAAAGACACCAGTACGGCGAGAAATCACTGAAGCTCGACTCTGAAAACTTGGCAGGCTGTCACTGCTGCAGACAGTTAATATTTGGAGCGGTTGGACATTATGCAGTCGCAGTTTAAAGCAGGATGAAACTGTCTTCAGAAACTGCCTGGTTTGAGCCTAAGGGAAAAAAAAACCTTGTAGTGCAAAAATTCCCCCTTTTGAAAATGCCCTGCAAGTCAAAGTCTGCTAACCTTTAATACACATTATCAGCTGCATTGAAATGAGAAGGCTGAGTGACTGCTCGCAATGGCTCTGACCTTTCAGGTAGATGGATGCAATCCATAACTAAAGACTTGTCATGGATTAAGCGAGGTGTGACATCTTTACCAAAGGGCGAGAGATCTCAGGATAAGTGCAAAAATACTAGCACTGCTATATTTGTTAAAAGAGAACGCACTGACCAAGTAAAGTCCAATTCAATTTCACAAGTACGCTCTAAAAAGTTACCTTAAAGTCAACATAAAATCAAAATGATCTGTCTTATTGTGCACAGTTCATACGTGCATGTTATTTTTAATTAAAAAAAAATATTTTCTTTGTAATCTTTTTCTAAATGTAACATATGTTCCACCTCTGAGACAACTTTCATTTTTGAAAGATGTCAATTATCTGTCACTTTTCAGCCCAGACTCTACTCGGATATGAACCGACCACATTTCACAATCCAATCAATTTCTCTGCCAATAACGACACCAGGAATTGCAAAAGTAATGACTTTCCAAACAGATAGTCAGAATGGACCAAAACCCTTTTTTTATTGAATAGCCTATCATGTTGCACTTGCAAATAGATGATTTCATGTTACAAAATACCAGTAAAACCATAGTTCAAGTTCTAAGGCTTTGATTCTATGCTGTGCAAAAAGTATAGTAAATGTCACATCATAGCCCTCTGTTAGTAAAACATCAAAATCAACTTTACACAGCTTCTGATCAAACTCTGCAGATGTAAAATACACATTAAAATATAAAAAATGTGAGCCGGTGTTCTGACCATTTGTGCCACCCGCTCAGGATGTGCTAGTTAAACAGTCGTCCAAAACAATCCAAAACGCGGGTAGCATGATAGGGCAAAAAGGAAGCATTCGGATGTAGTAGGACACAGTGAAAATGTGTTAAAAAATGTGGCTAGCATCTGTTTGGAAAGTATTTGGCATCTAAAATGCATACTTCCCAACTATAAACAGTATTTGAAGAGAGTAGTATGTTGTCTGAATTTACTGTATCCATAAACCAGGTGTGCAATGTGCATTCAATGAACACTTTAAAATCCCATGAGGCCACGGGAGTTATGAAGTGACCAAACTGTCACTGATAGGTCACAAGACAATGACAACACCCATATAATACTAATACACATTCATACTCATTACTTATTTGTGCATCCTCGCTTCCTTTGCATCTTAGCCCCATCCCTTAAAAGGCCGTGTCTCCACCAAAGCGTTTTTTTGCCAGCTGGAATATGTTCAACTTTGGATAAAACGCAGCACTCATCACTGTCACTTTTTACCCAACTGTCCAATCACAGTGGAGGAGGGACGGGACTAATACCACACCGACCAACCGTCACAAAATTCTTTCTGTACAATGACATCAACCAGTAGAGAGCGAACCGAACAAAATGCACAGAATATCCGCAGCCCAGTTTACTTGTAACTGATTTTGCAGATAATTTGTTGAATACTAAAAATGTATTTTTCATCCATTTTGTTCGGTTAGCTCTGTTGGTTGATGCCGTTGTACAGAAAGAATGTTGTGACAGTTGGTCAGTGTGGTTTAGTCCCGCCCCTCCTCCACTGTGATTGGACGGGTGGATAAAAAGTGACAGTGATGAGGGCTGCGTTTTATCCCAAGTTGAACATTTTTAAACTCTTGGCGATCAGTAAAAAACGCTGGGCACTCAGCGTTTCAGCATGAAAAAAAAAAGCTCAGCGCCTCGTTACGCTTATGGCGTTTAAAAACGTGGCGCTCCCATTGAAAACAATCGAAAACATACGCCAGGCGCGTGAAAAAACATTTTGTGCACCAAAGCGTTTTTAGCCAGCTGAAAACGCTAGACGCTCTGCTGAAGACGCCGAGCTTTGGACGCTTGAGAGTGTTTTGGCAGCGCAGCGTTTTTTCCTTTGAGAGTTTTCGTTGCTATGATACAGAATATCCGCAGCACCGTTTACTTGTAAATGATTTCGCAGATAATTTGTTCCATATTAAAAATGTATTTTTCATCCATTTTGTTCGGTTAGCTCTGTTGGTTGATGCCGTTGTGCAGAAAGAATGTTGTGACAGTTGGTCAGTGTGGTTTAGTCCCGCCCTTCCTGCACTGTGATTGGACGGCTGGGTAATAAGTGACAGTGATGAGCGCTGCGTTTTATCCCAAGTTGAACATTTTTAAACTCTTGACGACCTGTAAAAAACGCTGTGCGCTCGGCGGTTCAGATTGAAAAAAACGCTCAGCGCCTCGTTACGTGCCTGGCGTTTAAAAAAACTTGCCGCTCCCATTGTAAACAATTGAAGACATACGCCAGGCGCGTGGAAAAACACTTTGGTGGTCACAAGGCCTTAGGATGCGAGGGAAGAATACACCCGTTTATATTCACTCATGACTCCTCATGAAGCTTCCTCGCTCCTCATTCCTCGCGGTGCAATTTTGCTGCCTTCACATGCTATTGGAATTATCGTACAAGTTCCCTAGTCAAATTGACAATGAACAGCCTCTCAAGTCAACATTTGAATGCGGTGAAAAAGCAATCATGACCTCAGAAGTGGGAAGTCGGAAATTTCCGAGGCAGCATTATGCTGCGTTCATGTGCTATGGTAATTATAGTAAATACCAAAAGCCAACGTAGAAAATGCACATGAACACCCCCTCATGTGGTATTTTCTACTGGGCAACTCGTAGAATATTTTGATGGACGAGTTGCCGAGATGAGATAACCTTTGAACTTTTCAAAATGGCGGAGAGCACTGCAAGAGTCGTGAATGGTAAAAATATATACTATGTCATGATCTAGAAAATATAGCATATTATTTACCTTTTGAGTTTTGATAAATCATTTTCTTGCTGTTGTAGATGACTTAAGCAATCTTAAATAGTTTTAGCTAAATAACAGGTCTGGATCTCCATCTTTTTACCACATTACAACAACGAAAAGCACTTGAACGCAACACACTGGTAAATACCAATTCACAAGTGGAAAATATCCTACTTTCCATAGCACGTGAACACAGCATTAGACATGGCAAGATGGCTAAGTTTGATTGGTTTCCAGGTCATGGGTTGGAGGAGAGGAGCGAGTAAATGAGGAAGCATCAATTTGAGTATTGAGAAGAACTCAAACTATGTAGAACCTACTTTTTAAATGGTCGCAAAGTAAGTAGGAAGAGCCTACCTAACTCAGAGAGTATGTGATTTGCACAATCCCATTTCCGGCACAGGACACTAATGGCAGAAGACTAATTGCAATTTAGTATGCACATAATGACGATGTCATCATCACAAGGGAGAACATTTAAACAAAGTCAAAGGGAAGTTTTCCAACTTGAATCGTACATTTATTTAAAAAGTTTTTTAAAAAAAACAACACACCTGAGAAATTATCCACACAGTAAAGTTTGAATGGCGGCTGCATTAATTGCACAATACAATGAAGAACAATTTACGAACTCCATTTGCATTTCGATTTATCAGATATGTACAGTAGCCTACAGTAAATATACAGTAGCCTATCACTACAATATAAAGTGTAAATCAAATGTTTAAAGGCTGTCATTTACTGTAAACAGTGAAGACATATGCTCTCTATATACTTCATAACATCAAAGCACAGAGGTTTGGAAATTAATCACTTACTGTTCGGGTCTGGGCTTCGGTTTCTTCCGATTCTCCTCGGGTGCTTCCCTTCTGGATAGAGAGCGATGCAGAGCAATAATACCGTAATCCACGCGTGGAGAAGAGACCCTCCCTCCCTCCCTTTTCTCTTTCTGTGTGTCTGTCTGTCTGTTTGTCTGTCTGTCAGCCTCCACGCATCATTCGCCGAACACAGCACAGCATCTCTCCTGCTCTCTCCCTCTCGCTTTCCCTCATATGGGTCATACATGAAATATTCATCGCATCCCTTCATCACATTCGTCATTCTGACATTAATTTCAGAAATGCTCAAGGGGGCTCCAGTGCGTCTGATAACCTACATGTACATTAGTCCATATCATTGTAACACATACGCAAATAACGCTGCCTGTGAAGTAATGAAAAGTTGCAGGAGTCGTTTATCCTGACGTTTGTGTTGTTGTTGATCTTTAACATCTTAAAATTTGAGGAAATTAGAAACCTTATCATTATAAGAGTGTTGTGAGTTTTTACCGAATTGGCCACGCCCCACAGGAAGTTGAGACGGAAGGACAGGAAGGGGAATTTAATTATCTTATTTACTTCAAATTCCTCAAGGACGTTTCGTAATTTGGACTAATATGCTTCTTAAAATCTATTTTGATGCCTCTGTTACAAAATATCCACCACATTGGTAGCCTACATTGTTTTCACAGAAATTAATAAATAATTTATTATATATCGGCCTAATTTTAATTAAACATGTAGTAATATACAGTATATAATTACTGTAACTTTCTAATATATAAATGTTGACACCAAAATTGGTCATATACTTGTTATATAATATATTGCAAGTACAGAATGCAGTTTCAATTACCTATTTCTAAAAACGTGAATGAAAAATAATTAAATAAAAATGTGTATTGTAGGTAACAATGGTAGTGTATAATAAAGTGCTCATTTGTGAAGTGATTGTATATCCCTTTCTAGTATATATATAATATATATAATATATATATGTGTGTGTCTGTGTGTGTATATATATATATATCTATATATGTATACACACACACACACATATACTGTACATTTGTACCATGTTTATGAAAAAATGGGTAGCTAATTCATATTGAAAATGAACCTTTTTTAAACTTACAGCAGAAAACATATAGTAGGCCTTACAGTAGGCCTATGCAGATTCAAATCCTGTTTGCTACATCAATTCCAATTCAATTCTGAATGGCACACAGTCCTGTCACCCTCCTTTCTTCTTTAGTCTGTAAACATCTTATCTGCAAACACTCCAGAGGGACATATTTGTGCAACAATAATTAATCTATATATAGCTCCACTGCTCCAGGAGTCCTTCTTTTGAGCTAGGCGATGCCAATCACAACATCAAGCTCACACTTGCCCTAGATTCCCACCGCCACTCGTCCAGACTTGTGTCCCGTAGCCCTCCAAATCCACTGGAGACTTGACCCGCTTGTGCTGTTAGGTAATTACAGCGAGAAGTCCGACGTTAAGGGCGTCTTTGTGATAAAACATGAAAGATGCACACAATAAAAGACATGTTTTGTATTCTGCAGTTTACCAAGTGCTGATGAAAAATGCCACTTTTATGTTGCACTGTTCTGTTGCAAAAGATGTTTCTTCCTGCGCATGCTGGGATTGAGGAAAACGCATTGACAGTACAGAAAACAGCAGGTGACTGGGGTACGGTTTGAAGTCTGAGACGAAAAAGCAGGAATCCACATCATGAGTCCACATCATGTGAAGGAATGCTTGGGAATGCAGAGTGTTTTGTGAACTACGTAGGGTGTCAATTTGTTTATAATATCCTTTGATCTTGGGAGTTATGTGGAATGCAATTATATGCTTGAGGTGATGGAGGTCACATTGGACACTGAGTTTGTTACACCACACACACACACATTGGGTTTCCATGTATTATGGGGACTTTCCACCAACATAATATAGATATTATACTGTACAAACTGTATATTCTAGCCCCTAAATCTATACCTAAAACACACACACACACACACACACAAAAAACACTCTAGACTTTTTCCTCATAAATAGGGAACAAAAAATATCCAAGGATATATTCGGATATTTTTGTGGGGCCATTCCGTTTTAGTATTTACAACTAGTTTTCTAGAGTGACACTATCTAACAGGCCGGCAGGTTTAACTTCATTGTGTTTTTAATAGTTTCTTTGATCACTGATTTGAAATCTGTTGGCTTTGAAAAAGTCTGTCTTCTATTATTTACTATTTCATAGTTCTTCACCCCTGATAATAACACATAAAACACTGCAAATTCAGACTGTATTTGGCTGAAACACTTTGAAATTTTCAATCATTTATTTCAACATTTATTGGAGTGTGCATTTATTAATGCATTTCTGATATGTGGTTATAGGGATCCATGTAAAAAATATATTTTCACGATTTGTAATCACAACATTTTTTTTTTGTCAAATCAACTTCAGATACAGTAACATAATATTTTGAGTTTCTGATGATTATGTCAAACTCCTTTATTGTATGAACTCAATTTTTCCATTTCAAGTAACTTAACATTTTTAGGCAGTCAGGTTACTTAATTTTTTAAGTTAAACCAACAATATTTTTTTATGTTCTATACGAACTGCAACATATGCTACTTAATTTTAATAGTTTGAATCCAAATTTGCTTACTGTTAATTTTAATAAAGAACATGCTTCTGGATGAACAGCTTGCTTATTAATAAGCTCTCCCACATTAAACTTTGGATAAAGTAAAGTTTATAAAAAATTTAAAAAAAAAAATGACAAAATTATTTCAGATCCATTCCAGCGAATTCTGTATTTTGTCTCCTAAAATCTGTGAAGAAAAATGCCTGCAGAATCTATCTGGGCCAGATTAACTAAATTTAGAAAAGAGATTAAATCTTCCATGAAAAATCACCCAAAACTGGGCATAAAAGTTTTCCTAATCCAATCTTACTCTCTTCACATACACTAGAAGTTCACATTCGTCCATGGGCAAGATTTCATGTGGAAGAAGACAACTGTGAGTTAATTATAAAGATGGTACTCGGTACAGACAAAAAACACATTTTGTGGAACTTGATTGCCAATTAAAAAAATCACAAAAAATTAACATACCACATAATTAGCATGCGTGGGATGAAATGCAAACGAGAGGGCATGGGGTGAGAAATTCGGAGCGTCCTGGTGATCATTTTCTGTCTGCCTCACCCAGAGTGTCTCGCCGCAGCCTCTTGATAAAAACACACTGCTAATTTAGCGCTGATTTATGCACTCCTTGGGATGATGAAAGTGTTTCATGCTGCAGCGTCTCAGTGAATTATGAAGCCGAATAACAGAACAGCATCTCTGGTATAATAAGAATAGAGACTAGGGATTGCAGCATCTAGTTTGTGTTGACTTAACAATCTTATGACTTCTGTTTCAGGAAAATTCCTCTGAAGTTCACATCCCAGCCATATGCATAAGGAATTGACGTGACAAGTAATGAATAGTCATGTTCTAAACAAAAAACAACTTTATTCAAGCAATTTCATGCTGACCTCATATATGCAGTGGATGTGTGGCTTTAACGTGTGATAGACATGGCCCGACGAGCTCTCTTGCTGATGCTTGGGATTTTCTAACTTTTATCTAAGAGTTGAGGCTGGAGATGCCCGGGGCAGAGTGCAACTCAGGTGTGAAAGTGGAAGATGAGGGACCATGACTTATCCTCCACACTTCCTGGAAAATACCGGTTTGAGATCACCATGGATGAGCAGTTCAACCTGGCATGATGAGTTTGATGACATCTGAGCAAGAAAATGGAACTAGAATTGAGCATTTTCGCCTGCCTGTGCATAAGTGCTGTGGATGGTTGCCAGGGTGTTGCTTTTCGATGGCTACGATGCTTCCTCAAAAATATTTGACTCCTGGTCAACACAGAATGACATCTTATTTAAACCTGCAACACATCTCATTTGTGATCAGCTGTACAAATAAACTGAAATGAAAACTGATTCAGTCTCAACATGAAATTACATGGAACGGCATCTTAGCAGCAGAGAGGTTCACAACTGTTACTAGGGCAACCAGAACAAGAAACGCCTACTAGAAACTGAGCAGTGACTGGCGACACGCAGACATCTGCTGCATACATATTTCAGCGTTGCCATTTAACTCACTTCACAACGTAAGAGTCGAGTGTCTGAAATAACTTCAAATCTGATGTGGTTTCATATCAATATGAGGCAGAGATAATAGTACTTAATATTTTAATGCTAAGCTAATTAGCTATTAATGTGTGTCTATAAATACACTGTGTTTTTATGTTAGATGCAATTCATCACGATAAATCGATTTGACAGCACTATTAAATATAGATGAATCCTTCTTAAAGCTACAAACGTTATTCAGTAAAGAGCAGTGAGGGATTTTCTCTGTCTTTTGTGATTTGATTAATATGGCAAGAAGCAGTGGGTTTATTAGGCTGCTGTCACTTTAAGACCTGACACACATGACACAGATCTGACACACATCCTATTTTCTCACAACTCTTGTCTTTCAATTAAAACTTATTTAACTCATTTAAAGGAGTAGTTCACTTTTAAAAAAAAAACCTTTGCTGATAATTTACTCACAAGATGTCCATGTCTTTCTTTCTTCAGTCGAAAAGAAATTAAGATTTTTGATTCCAGGATTTTCTCCATATAATGGACTTCAATGAGAGTTTCAGTGCAGGCTTTAAAGACACCAGACGATGAATAAGGGTCTTATTCGTCTCAGATCTGCTTTTAGATCAAATGTACGGAACATGGGTGTTTCATTAGATGAGTCTTTAAACTTTGACAAACAAATTTAATCTGTAATAAGATTTAGTTTTCATCAACTCCTGAACATAAAATCTGAATATACTAAACTTGTAGCTGGCTGATTGAAACAGACATTACATTATATCTGTGTATTCACTGGTAAAGGGTAAAATATAGGAAATGTATATATATATTTTTTAAGATATTTGAAGTAAACATATTATAAAGCATGTATATAGTCGAATCAGACCTATTTACTGTGTGTATATAAATAAATATATATATATATATATTTGAACATTTATTTGTTCATTTTCTGCTTCTGAACACTTGATCATTTCATATGTATACATAATGTATATAACATATTTCATTAAATGTATATATAATGAAATGATCAAGTGTTAGCGATCAAAGATAAATGCGTTCAAATGTTTCCTTGCATTTTATTTATGATATTTGTTGGCTGAGATGGTTTTGCTGCGGTTTTGATTAACTGAAGCCATTCAAAATCCAAGGGTTACAAATAATTTCCTGTAAACGGATGTTATCTTGTATGTGAAGCTGAATGTGTTTCATGCAAATCACACAATATTCCCAGAATAGTATTTCTAAGCATTCAGTAAATATTCATCATTCATTACTTCATTGAATTTTCTGCATCGCGCCACTCAGTTCTTGGGTGACTTTCAACCGAGGCCTGATCTGACAATGACTCATTCACCTTTCATCAGTATCAGATCAGTGGATTGGGCTTTATTTCATTTACAGTGCCTTTTGTCAAGAGGCTTCTAATGGAAATATAAGCCAGGTCAGGGACAGCAGCGTGAAAGAGCGATTTCAAGCCATTGGCAGCACTGCGAGCTCTTTAAATTCACAAAAACGCATCCATCACAGCATGGGTCCGCTTCATATCTCTGGCCACAAACCGGTTACTGAGCTCTGATAACACATCGAATTAAGCCCTAACTGAGTGGATGGAGAAGCTCACCAGCTGAGTCCACTCAAAGAGCAGGCAATAAGAAGAGAAAATGTGCCCCCATGCAGCATTAATGCGTAAACTGGGATTTTTGTAAATGAATCTTACCAGCAAAACGATCTTGCGAGAAAGGTCAGCATGCCATTTTGCTACCCAGCACTGCCCTGTGGATGTAGAAGAGTATTCATCATAGCGGTCTCTCAAGGATTCTCACTCGCCCGATCTTTCCGCCCCAATTTTCCAGCCTTGGTGCGGGGAGAAATATGGCAGCCTGTTGTCTTTATCACCTTAATTGGTACAAATCTCAGCCGCTGCAGGACCAAGATGAAACGAGACCTGAAAATAGACTCTGGCCTCATGAGCCCTGGGTGTACGGCTCCCAAGAGTGCTTCAAGACTGATAGATATGACACGGGTATATACTACACGATTGTCAATATCTCCCACAGTCACACAAAGTACTGATTTGCACCATGTGAAGTGGCTAAACACAACAATCCAAGACAACCAAGCAGATTTAATGGCCTCTTTGTCAATTTTTGTGACTGATATTGATGGAGAGAAAGCACTAAACACTCTCTGAGTAGAACATTGGTTTGAAATGTTCATGCATGCTATACGGTTCAGGTTCAAAAAAGCCTTACATTGCTATGCATATCATGCTAACTCAGCCCAAGGCGTCATATACTGACGCTTTTGCCAATGCGTATACATCAAACACACATGCATCAATATATATGGGCCAGAAGGCGGTCTAACCCTAACCCTACCCCAGACCTAAACCTACCATAACCGAAGCTTGTTATATTGACGCTAAAGGGTGCCATGTGCTTTGGATGTCTACGCATTGGGAAAAGTGTCGCCTTGGGATGAGAATGCATTGGCTAACTCTGCTATAAAGTTTGGTATCCTGTAACTGGTCCAAGCGACCTGGATATTCTAGCAAGGAAACATCATATTAGCATTTTTCTCATTTATATTGGCCTTTTACTTAATCACTCACCAATGATTTTCCGTCTCCATTAAGGTTTGAACGGTTCACATGCTAACTATATACCTTCAACCATTAGTATAGCCAGTGTTTTTTGCCAAACCAAGCATCACTTTTACTGTTGCTAATACGTAAAAACTAGTGTTCCCGCACCATCCAAGCTAACAGGGAACATTCTCCGAATTTAGCTGACAATCTGGCAAGGTTCTCTCAAAATAATGAACAAACACTCTTCCAGCAATGTAAATAGAATCTTCGCATGGTATCTGTGTCTCAATTTGTGTCTTGTTAACTTTTTCATGATCAAACTTATGATAAAATAGGTTTGTAGACTCATCTATGAGGATTGTTGATTCCCAAATCACCCTGACACAAACACTTTTTGTCATTTCCTTTAAGTACAAAGTAATCCTTCAAATTCTGACATTCATTCTAAGCAATCTGTGAAGATCTCTGTTATAGTTTTAACCTATTTGATGCTTTATCACACCCTTACTCGTAATCTAGCGTTTGAAGTAAAATAGACATTCAGAAGACATTGTTCTTTATCCAACGCTTTTGTGAGTGAAGGACGCAGAGAGACATTGTCAGACTTTCCTTTTAAAATGGAGGACATTTTTACCCAGATGGAAGTTTTATTGCTCAAAGGTTGAGCCAGAGTTACACACTTAATTCAGATGTTTGTCTTAAAGTCCCCCTGTGGTGAAAATCCAGTGTTGTTGTTTATGTCTATGTGGTGTTTTTAATATGCTATAAGACACACCATGTCAACACCATTGCTAAGTATTTTCTCTTTAAAAGGGCCTTGAGTCTCAGATAGGGCCAAAATCAGATCCAGCTTCCAGAAGTCCTGCCCTTTCTCCTCTAGGGCTCTGGAACCCTTTGCAAGTGACTCCCTTTGCAAGTGGCACCATTAAATCGCTTGGTGTTTCTGACGTGTTTCTACCTAGTAACCAATCAGGTGAACATCTGAACAAGACAGTTTCTGGTCTCATTGACTTCCATAGTAGGAAAAAAAATGTACTATGGAAGTCAATGAGACCTTGTCTTGTTACTGATATTCTTCTAAATATCAGAAAATCGGCTGAATACATTCGAAAACGGTAAAAGCCAACTGTTTAACTCTGGGGGAGTGTAAAAATGAGTATCCCTTTAATAGAAATTCAATAAAAAACTGTTAAAAATAAAATAGTAAGCAGGACAACTCTCTGATAATAAGAAATGTTTCTTGAAGCACCAAATCTTTTGAACAGTAGTGTACAGTATGAGTATAGAGCTATAAAATAAATATAGATAGCATACTTTGATTATTTCCTCTTGGGAGACTTTAATGAGAAACGTTTGAGTTCATACTGAAATCTCTGACTTTTGACTGCAAACTTGCACAGAATGTGACATAATGAGATCTGTTCGGAAACTCTAGAGACGCACGAGTTCACTAAGGTCTTTTTCTCAGCATCAAGAAAAACAAGTGGAATTAAAGAGGTTTGTGAATTTGTTGGACTTGTAAATTCCTAAGTCAAAGCATACGAATATGGAAATGGATACAGTTCAATCTAAATCTAAATTGGGTTACAAGTTCACAAGTTCAATTCACTCAAGAGTAATAGAATTTTAAGTAGCTCCAGAACTATTTCTGCTCATTTTTTCTAATGTCTTATTATATAAAACGTTCTAAACAACAGGTACATTTGGACTCTTTGAAGATATTAGTTAGATGCAGAGAAAATGCTCCTCCTGCAAACATAAGACTCATGTGCATTTCATTTACATTTCAAAAACTTCCAGTTGCATCAACAACAGTGGAAACATCACCATTAGAACCAATTATTCTGGATAAACAAATACGAAGTCTTGGCAAATACACTGCAATCATTTTAAATGCGCCCTAATTAGGTTAGCGCTGGAGTTTCACGCATTATTGACGAACAGCCGCTCTTGGCCAAAAGGAAGGGAAAAAAATGATGCAGAGCCTTTTTTTAGTGTGCAAAAAGCATTTTGCAAACACTTGACCTTATCTAAAACGATGGCTTCCTAATATCCTACTAGTTGCTAAAGTGTTACACGCAACCTGCAGGAAATCGGTGTAATTCTGACAGAAAACCCCACAGCGTCCCGTTTCACCTCAAATCGTCTTTCCAAATTCTATCCGGAAAAAGCTGACGACAGTTTAGCAAGTGACTAATGGTTGATCCCACAGTGCATTTCAGCCACCTGTCATCTCAAGAGAGGTGACAGTGACAAGTCCTGCATCCAAACACAGATTTGAGGGAAGGAGATGATCGTCTGAAGAAAACAAGCCTATCAGAAGAGCCAATATGGATAAATGACACACAGTTTCTAGGAGGCTGTTGGCGTAATTGCAAAATTGCAGCGTTCGAGCCCCCGTGTTAATCGGGTTATGGCGGACATAAGCGTGATGATTCATCCCCTGGATGATACTCTATATATCGGCTAGATTGTAAAAGCGATTAAGTCCAGCCTGACTCAAACGGCCTAAACATGGGGCTGCATCTTATCCGTCTCAGATGGTTTTGCATTAACATTTGCGCAAACACGTAGTGCCGAGGCAAGGGATACAACCTTGATGGGATCAGCAAGGTCACGGTGAACAATTATGGGCTGCCTCATTACTTTGCTACGCGCTCTTTGGTTCCCATGGAAACCCTTATGAGGTGACAGATGAGTGGAGCTGGAGTTGGCCTCCCACGCGCCGTCACGTCGAGCGTTCCCCTTGAAGACTCCACTCACTGATAATAGTACGCCTAGGGACCGAGACGCATTGTTTAAAATAAAACAGCCATTAGGAGTGGGATGTTCGAGTGAGATATTGTCGTACACAAATAGGCCATTTTGCCATAACTGGGACACAGTTACAGAATAACAACAAGACCTAGATATGATGCTTTTTTTGTTCTTGTTGCAGAAAAGAACACCTTGTTTTTCGCCTGTTGCAAGGCTATAAATTAGAGCCAGACTTGACGTAATCTGTGGGTAATTAAAACAGCATTATTGTGTTTTATTTATAGATTGTTTGCAGTTGAGTTTAGCAATAATTCATCCTATGAATTCAAGTCTTAAGTCATGTTGTTGTGGATTTTACCAGTACATGAGCAGCACTAACATTTGTCTCGTATCGATTGAAATGTCAATATGACATGAAATATATTTATCTTTATAATGCGAAATGTCAACAAACCAGTTTTTATTATAAATTCCAGGAAACAATTAACAGCCCTCCCTATAAGTACCATGGTATGAGCATGTTTATTTATTTAACAAGGTACTATTATAATACATTGTTTTCGGACGTATAATACGTTTGTTTGGACATGTAATACTAATAATAAATAAATGTACTGTGGCAATACTATGGTACTTTAATATATGCTGAAATACTGAAATTTATGTACCATGGGATTTACATAAGTTACAATACCATCTGATACATTTTTGTAATTTACCATATGGTAATATAGGACAGGGTAGGCTATATATTAAAGCACCATGGCATCAACTATCATTGTACCATAATTATGCTTATGGTAATACCATATTTTTGAAGAATAGGTTAATATCCTGGAGTACCTTGTAAATATACCCTCATAGAAGATGTATACAGTGACTGTGGTTATATCACAGCACTTATACCATGCTATTTACATGAAGAACACATGACTTTTATTCTTGTATATGAGTATGTTAAACATGATACCACACAATTAAATTATGATTACCCTGCTAATACCATGAAGAGGCTGTTTAAGTTTGTTGGAGTACCATGAACAGTAAATACCCTTATAAAAGGGTATACAGTGGCAGTACAGTGGCACAGTTGCATGGTATTCATGTATTCATATACTGTAGCACCAAGATTGTTTTTGTTGTATTCATGTGCATTAGGATTTATGAGCAGATATATGGTATTTTTTCAAAGTATCATGGTATCAATATTTAATCTACCACACCACCACAGCACTTTTTGTAAAGTGTATCTTAGCAAAACAATACTTTCCATTGTAAAGTTTTGCAAGGGCAGAGCAGTCTGGAGTCGGTCACCTGGGCCGTTTCAATCTCTCTAGCTCTCATCTCTTGCCTTTATGGCATTTTGATTTTGAATGGCACCATTCATTACAACGCTCCCAACAACACACGGTGAAAAATATTTCAGCCGGAGCTGTCTGTGGGACCCTGGTCTTCCATAAAACCTGTCCAGACAGCTGTGAAGAAACTGACACATGAAGAGAAGAGATGAAACACCTCATGAATAAAGGTGAAGAGCGAGTTAGTTATTCAGCAGGGTTTGAGTGATGCCAAAGGCTACAGAAAGAAGCGAGAGGAACAGTTTGAGGAGAAGCGGGGTCCCCTCGGGCAAAACAAGTGTGTGCCACAACGTGACTGCTCACATTATTATTAACCAAGCTATTTACACCTCAAGCGTGTGACGCCATCAAACAAAATGCTCCCGTTATAATTACGAGCGAGTCATGGATAATAAATAAATAACTACCTTGATATCCTTCATTCTGGGTTTACAAACATCATAATTCTCCTTGATCTAAGTTCAGTGTTTGATACAATCTGTCAGGATATTCTCATTTCTTTCTGATATCAGAATCAGTATGCTCTTTCCTGTTTCATTTTTTAAAGTACTATATCATCATGCAAGGGTATAAGTCAATTCCACTGACACAGGGTGTACCACAGGGCTCAGTTCTTGGGCCGTTTACTTTTTACTTGGTCCGTTCAGACACGTGATGACGCTCGTGCCATCGCGCGACTCTGTTGCTCTTAGAAGAAAGTTTGTGTTCGTCAACAACAAAGAAGGACGAACAAATACCTGCAAACTGGAGCGAAGCAGAGACCAGGAGCTCCTCAGTCCTCACTATCCGTACTGAAGCTGAGATCGTTCACCAGCTTTGTGGAACGGGATGCGCGTGAACATGCTTTCGACGCGTCCGTTATACGTCTCATCCTGACGTCATGTGGCAGTGTGAATAAACCGAAATCAAACAATCCCGGGACAAATGCTGGGTCACATTATTTGTGTATTTTCTGGAATCTCTGTGTGAAAGGGGCTTTGGTGATATCATATGCAATGGATTTGATTTAATTGTTCTGCTGATGATCTCCAAATCTATCTATCTTACCACCTCCTCTGATATTTAATCTGTGCCTGACTCACTCACTGCATGTATTTATTATTAGAGAAATAAAACACTGGATGTCCCTGAACTTAGCAAAACCGAAATAATGCTTATGAGCTCCACCATACCTGTAAATAAAATGGATCTGTCCTTTGACCATAAATGTTGTTAACCCTCCTCCCCAGTACATAACCTTTATTTGCTGCCTCTCTTTTCTTAGTCCTCACCTCGACTAGATGTAGCATTCACATAACTCCCCTTTTCCATGATCTTCACTGGTTACCTTTTGCATCCACCATTCATTTTAAGGTAGGCTTCTCCTGTTTACCCTTAAGGCTTTAAATAGTCTCGCACCTCTATATCATCTTACAAAGATCCTCTGAACTTGGCGTATGGTGGATGATCTTAGGTGTGGGATTCTCCCAAAATCTGGAATTCATTAACCCCCTTTCTTCATACGATCTCTTCTCTATCTGCCTTTAATTTCTTTCATTCATATTTGTTTGAAATGTCTTTTTAAAGGGTTAGTTCACCCAAAAATGAAAATGATGTTATTAATGACTATGGAGAAACAGAAAACTCTTGGACTAAATCTAAAATATCTTTAACTGTGAACGGAAGTCTTACAGGCTTGGAACGACATGAGGCTGAGTCATTAATGACATATCATTTTAATTTTTGGGTGAACTAACCCTTTAATGACTTGTATTTGATACTTTTGTTTTTATTTTTGAACTGTAAATGTTTTTCAACTACCTTGTTAAGCGGCGCTATTCAAATAAAACTTCTTCTTCTGTCATCTGGTCTATCTTGAGGAAGGTAAAACATATAATTTATGTGCAAACAAACCTTTGCATAAGACCTGATTATTGGCTGTTCTGAAAGGCTAGAGGGATTATCTGGCTTAGAAAATTAATCAAACACCTCTGTGAGGTTGTTATTTATTCATATCACAACCAGGCCAGTCAATATCGTAATAAAACACATCTTCATGCAACTATTGTCGGTCTTCCATTGGGACGGGGGGGTTGCTTTTCATCTCATTTTTGGCAGTGGTTCCCATCTGACCTGAAGCCAAGCCCTTTCTTTGAGATGGAATATCTGGAATTGGACATTCAAACCCTCAAGAAGAAGGACCGTGATGCTGCCATTAGTCAAAAGGTGGCACTGTTTCACTGCTCACTTCATACCCATATTTCAGCTCACAAAGATGCTTTTGAAAGTGTCTTGAGATAACACAAAATGAGACAGATCTCTCCTTTGAAGGCATGCCAAACAAAGGAATCTTGTACTAAGCATGACATTAGCTCGCCGCTTTTAAATCACAGAGAGGAACAATAGATTGTTACACAATAAAGCCCAAAGTTTCACACTGAGTTAAATGTACCAAATGACATAATTAGCACACTGATTAAACTCATTTGTGGTGAGGGCTGATGGGCTGGGGCGGCTGAATCTTGATGCTCGGATAAGTGTTTCTATTTGGATGAAACCAGCTTGATTACAAACTAAAATGTAACTGAGCGCTTGGCTGCCGTCTGAGTACATGAGCCACTGATTTAAGGATGTTATGGGTGGGTTAGAACTTGCACTGCTGTATAAAATTTGCATATTACACAATATATAGAGCACTGCAACAAAGACTTGACAGACTTTTTAAGGCAAAACATGCATCACAGAAAACAGAAGTCTACTGCGACCTCAAAATCCTGCAGTTGATAATAATACGAATATTTAAAAATCAATTGGTTTAGCAGCTAAACTTCAGTCTTGCTAACATTGTCCGGGAAGCAGACACACGCTGTCAGTTTAAACATAGACTAAAAACGCATCTCTTTTACCTGGCATTCATATAGAATAGAACACTGTACATTTCTATTATTTAAATCAGTTAAATTATTTTAGGCTGCATAGATTAGGTTAACCAGAACAGGGGACACTTGATAACACCTCGTTATATCATAAGAAGAATGGCATCTACGCTAATGTTAGTCTTTCTGTTCCTTCCGAGGTTTACTGAAGTCAGCCGGATCCGGGCCATATCCAGATCAGATAGACCTGAAGTGCCAGCCTAATCAGCTCTGTAAACCCAGACAGCAACAAAGTGTCAGCCCACATCTGGTACATGTGGATTGCACACGGCCCAGATGTTGGCCTGATCCGGCCCGACACAGGCCTCACTGACACGACAGCCATCGGCACTGATCCTCAACAAACTCGTCTCCATATATCGGCGTGATGACTCTGACTTCTAACCAGACGGAACTGGATAAATATTCTGAATGTTCTGATCCAACCTGACTTCTGACCTGTAATGCTGGCTGGATCATAATCATACACTGTTCGTTCGTTGAACTGAGGCGAACTGGCCCCCCGACTGAGCCTGGTTCTCCCGAGGTTTTGTTCTCTATTCTGTCACCTGATGGAGTTTTGGTTCCTTGCCACAGTTGCCTTGGCTTTTGGCTCGCTTAGTTGGGGACAGAAGCTTCTTTGATACAATCTGTATTGTAAAAAGCACTATTTAAATATTTTACACTAAACATCAAGACACAACACAAAAGGCAAGATCTTTTCAAATTATTGTATTTACAAACCAATATATAAGTTGAGAACTTGAATATTGGTGTCACGACAACCCCCCTCAATAACCACCAACAAGGGCTTTCACCCAAATCTCCCAAACACCAAATCCCATCAGCCCTCACTCATGCACCGATTTCATTCACAGCAGTGAGTAATGATCATACACATCTGTTACTCTTACCCAGCCTTATACGTATAAACCACACTCACAGCACATTCAGAGCAAAGCCTTGTTTCACTGTTGTGCACATTTATGAGAGTTATCATGCCTGTGATTATGACCTTCTGTCTGTTTTCCTGGATCTCGATTGTCTACTGCCTGCCCACTGACCTTCTGCCTGATTCCTGGATCTCGTATCGTCAGCTGCCTGCCCCTGATCCCCCACTTAGTTCCCTGTACGCCTTGCCTGCCCTGCTACACTGATTACGCTGGTATTGGACCCTTATCTATTGATTTTGCATTCAAACAATGAACTGTTGCAAATGGATCTGACCGAGTCTGCTGAATCACAACAATTGGTTTATATTGCGATGAACAGCATTCACAATGCATTTTAATTCTGTAACATGAAGTGTTTATAAGTTAAACAAGATATGCAATGAGAGAATACTATTTATATCTAGTGGAAATTGGATTGTGAAATGATGGTGTTCAATTTATAAATGGACCTGAATGTGAGATTACAATGTTATTCTTCAATAATACCATAAATGTGTTGAATTAGTCAAGTTGATGTGTAGTTATTACTCAAATGTACAAATTGATGTGTACATTTTTATTTCATGTTGACTTTAAACTATGTACAATAGTTGGAACAAAACTTAAAATCTTTTAAAAATAACCTTGACTAATTCAACAAACAAAAGCTTCGCATTTCCATCCCGTTTATTGCACAGCTTCCAGTTCTCGTCGAGGAATTTGTCACTTTTATTTTATCTCAAAGTCTGATTGTATACCTGTATTTTTTGATGATAACAAATGTCCATCCCATTGGTGATCTAACCCTTTATCTGAAGTGCATTTCTGTAATATACACAAGCAAACAGTCACTTTTGTTTACTGTTTGCTCTCTCTTCGCTTCTGGATGCTGTGGCGTTACTCTGCTAAGCCGTGTTGAGCTTAATTGCTGGGGTCTGTCAATAGGGAGAGATTTGTTTTTAATAAAGCACCCAAACAAGCTTTTGAACAGCTAACTTTGCCTGTGCATGAAGGACGTCAAACGTCACAGCTACAGTGACAAGCTGACAAGCAGGATAGTTTCAACCAAGAAAACATTCTTTGATTAAGATTGTTTTTAGATTGGACAACACGTCTTTCAAATGTCTGTCATGAAACTCTAGATGGCGCAGGCTGGTTAACTCTATCCGCTTGCAATCACATTATTCTCTACAGGGAACAGCTGATTGGTTGCTGCTGTATCAGAAGCCAATGAGTTTGCTGCTCAACCTTCAAATACTTGGTCACATTTTCGATGCTCAACGTTTGGGTTTGTCCATATTTTCCCCAAATTTGTGTTGAAACAACCCAGCATTTTTTAGAGTGTAGTAATCCGCATCATGTCACAGATAGAGCTGGTTTTGAAACAATTAATTTTTATCTACCGTTATGGGAAGAACTTGCGAAATTGGAAATTAACTTTAATGGTGAGCATGTAAGAAAATAAACAGTGTTGATTCAATCGTGAAAAAATGTCTTGCCTTCCTGGCAGTCCAATCAACAACTAAGTGGTTAAAAAAAAATCACATTTGACATTGTTTTCTGTTTCTTTCTCACTGTTCAGTTTGAGATCACTCTGTTGTTGTTGTTCTGTATTGCATGCAGTGCTGTGCTTTTTATTGCACATACATACTGTAGGTATTCTATGCATTTATATACTGCATTACATTGTAAAAATGTACATGCTCATACAGAAAATCAATGCAAAATTAAGCAGAGATTTTAGTTGAAATAATTTGTCCAATCAGTTTTCACTATAACACGATCAAATCCATTTGAAATATACTAGATACGAATGCAGAGGTACACTTTTTATGACTCATTTAATTTGTTCATGCACACTAAACTACATTATAGCCTGTTGATTCCCTGTTATGTTGACCATAATTTGATTATAGCTACAAGGTGCGTGTTGATCCCAGAGCAGCTTGACTTTGATGCACACCAGCTGAACCAACAGCAAACATCTCCTCGCTGATCAAAGACAACTTTCTGCGTCAGCAGCACATCCGAAATCTAATTTTATTCTGTAAACATTTGAGCAACTTTTCATAATCAAATAATTCCTACGTGCAGGGAACATTGCAGAACAGATTCGAAGAGTGTGCCCCCCAACCCCCTTTTTAATGCACTTGAAATTACAGAGGCACATTCGGCAATGGATGCAATTTTACTCTCATTAAAAAGCCAGTGAAATAAAAAGCCTGGGTGATGCGGGGAGCCCAAGCTGTTTATTCATGTTTAATGGTAAGTGACAGAGTAATAAGGGGTTGCATGAGGCCTCCCCATTTTTCTTCACATTTAGATCAGACACCGCAAACGTGATACGTCGAAGCCGTCAACCGGATCCAAACAACCCAGTCGTTTGTTCTCGCGCTCTTTTTTTCTCCCTCCACGCTCGCCCTTGGTTTTCCCCTCGGGTGGCTTTTCGACGTGGGCGGAAATGTAATGCGATGCAAGGTGTGCCAACTGGAGCACGACCGCTCATCCCCCACCCAACATACCCACACACACATCCATCCTCCGGCACACCATGTCCCCTCCGTGAAACTCCTGTCAGGTGTGTCTTCCTCCCGTCAAGCGCGGCGCTATCAGCGTGAGCCGAGTAAAGAAGAGAGAACGACAGGAAGCACCTCATCAGACAAACGCCGGCCACCGTGCTGTGAGAAATGAAATAAGGCCGCCATGCATCCAGACACTAAGTTTGCCTGTAATTAGATAACTGAATATTTCATGGTTAAAAAGGATGGGAGTTTTTAACAATCAGCCCACCCACTGCATTGACATAAACTCGACTAGCACAGCTAATGGCTGGCGCACAACACACCAGTTAGCCTACTGATAACATCAACAAGGCCATAATGAGTAAAGTGCAAGTTTATCTCTGTGGTTATCGAAGAATGCTTAAAAGTGATTATAAAGAAATTAGCTTGAGAGGTTTTGGTTGAGGTGCTTTTATGTTGGTGTGTTCATGTATCTTAATGCATGTTGCATTGATTTGGTAAGCTAGTCCTGACATACTTTCTGCCACCAACAAAAGTATATGATTCTTACACGTTCTGTTTATCAAGATAATCAAATGAACACAACTTTTATGAACTTTGAAGCCTTTGGCAGAAGTCAAAATCTAAACGTACGCTATAAACGAACTGCACCACGGTCACACGACTTTACCGTCACCATCATTAAACCTCTGACTCTTTCAGACTTTATTTTTTTTATTTAAAAGTCCCTGAAATTTCGAGTAATAATTCAGTTTTCAAGAGCGTGATTATAAACACAACGTGGCTGTAAGCGAACTATAGTGAGCCCATTTTGGCTGATGATGTTTAAACCAGCCCGATCTCATGAAAGTTCGTATCTATGGCACGAATGTAATTTCTCGTGGCATTTATACGCCAAAAACAGTTTTTGCGTGTATATGGCACGTGATTTTCGCGTACATATGATACGCACTTTTTTGCGTATAATACGCACAAACTCCCCACCCCCCTCCCCCTAAACCTAACCCAGGGTTTTTTAGTGCGTACCATATACACGAAAAAAACACTTTTGCCGTATAAATGCCACGAGAAATGACACTCGTGGTATAGATACCCATCTTCATGAGACTGTGTTGTTTAAACCCCTATAGCTAGTCCCATAGTAACTTGTTAGCACTTTCTCAAGACAAATACAAACTTTCACAAGAGGAGATTACTAATGTATTAAAATAAAATCTGAAAATACCTAGAGCTTGTGTTCCCCATCAGACCTTATTTCAGGCATTGTTCCAGACAATGGACCTGGAACTGGTGAGGGTGTGTAAATAATAATGGAATTTTCTTTTTAAGTGAACCGTTCCTTTAAGAAAACTCTTGCATTCACACTGCTGTATTTTCACCTTAACTCTCTCTCTCTCTCTCTCTCTCTCTCTCTCTCTCTGACAGACACACACACCGCACACTTCGGGCGTTTTTGATGGCCTGTGCGATAAAATAGAGAAATGAGGTCTATGGTATTCATGGACACAGCTGGCCCAGATCTGCCAGTAGTTCTCAGCAGAGCCGGCCTGAACTATACAGCTCTCTCAGCCTCAGAGCTGACCTGACATACGCGAGCCAAATTACTAATACCCATTGGCCAAAAACGGGTTAGAGCTACTGCCAATATGCAACGTCAAATCAACAATGCTTTCATGAAATATATATTCAAATAGCATTATGCATGCATCTCACAATCATTACTCAGTTAGGGTTGCCAACTGACCTGTATTCATGCTAACACCAAAGAAACTAAAGGCTGTATAACCGAGTTTTTTCACATCAGAATGTTTTGTATGCTGATATATAAACACAATCCAATTTCAGCATTTCAATGAAACATATTTTTCACTGGATCTGTTGCTCTGTTAATGAAAATGTCTACAATACCAAAACACTTGAAAGTTGAAATAGTCATTCTCTGGTGTTTAAATGTGCCTAGGTTGAAGCTTATTGATGTTCACATGGTGTTTGACACTTTAGTTTGACATTAAAATTCTTCTTTTTTTTACAACAAATCCAATGAAGTCATATGTCAATGAGAAAATGTTTTAGCACTTAATTTAGTAAAGCAGCGACTAGATTATTGCTTTAGTTTTTTTTGTATGCAGCATTTAGTTTTTTCTTCACAATGTGATTAATTGTCATGGTCAACGGCTTACTTCAAGCACATTTTTCTAAAAAGATAAAAAGTTGGCAACCCTATTTTCAGTGTCACTGAAGTGAATCAACACTGTCTATTTTCTCACACGCTCACCATAAAATTTAATTTCCACTTTCGCAAGTACTTCCCATAACAGTAGATAAAAATGAATTGTTTCAAAGCCAGCTCTATGTGCCTCATCTGTGACACGATGTGGATTACTACACTCTAAAAAAATGCTGGGCTATTTCAACCCAAATTTGGGTCAAATATGGACAAACCCAATTGTTCGGTTAAAAATGCAATTAAAAATGTACAGTTGAAAGTAAAAGTTGAAGTTGGGTTAAATTTTGAAATTACATTTTTAACCCAACATTTGGGTTTGTCCAAATTTGGGGTCAAACAACCCAACATTGTTTAGAGTGTAAAGACAAGTTTTTCAGTTTTGCACTCACAACCTATAGGCAAGACGCTGCAAATGTGCAACTTATATTGTTGGTTAAGTGCTCATATTAATTATTTCATAAATGTTTTTGAGCTTTGTCTTTTTTGCATCTTTGCATGCATCAGAATCAGATATGCTGTCCATAGAGCTAAACTTTGAACATTCATTTAATATAATTCGTATAATGTTTGATTGGTTTGTGGCTGAAAATATGCAGTGGACTTAAATCCTCAAACCACCATCTTACCTCTTTATGGGTCCTGTAAAGTTTTATTACGCTTTAACAAAGTGTCGATATATTTAACACTTTATAATGAGCCTGAGGAACATATCGATAAAGCAAGGGATAACTGCTGTGAAGCCAGATTTAATGAAGCCGTCTGAAAGGATTGTTCATTGATATCACACTCATCCTTTCAGACCCAAAGATTCCACTTTTAAAAACCCACGGTCTTAAATCTATAGAGTAAAGGAGCTGTTCCCTCAGACTTGTCAGTAAAATACGATGTTCTCCACTCTAGAACAAAAACACCATACGACAGTAGAAAACGCTCTGTTCCTCAGCCTCAATACATGAGTTTTGATGTGCGGGCGGACTGCACTGAAGGAGCACCTGCTTTTCTGGGTTTAAAGTCACCATGAAATCAAAATTGACAATTCATCTTTCTTTTATTTTTTTATGGAATATTGCAGTATTTATCATAAATGATTTATCCGTGCACATTTTTTTATTCATGTGTCCCCACAATCCTTAAAGGGGTGATGAACTGAGAAAACACATTTTCCTTGAGCTTTTGACATCTAAGAGGTCATCATATTATAAGAATATTCTGTAAGTTTCATAACTGAAAACGTCCTTGTTAGTCCAATAAAAGCTTTTATTGACACCAGGCTCAGCAAACGACTCGTTTTTCAAAGTGGGGAACTATGACATCAAAGAGGATAAAATACCACCCCCACAGAAGAAGATCAACGCCTACTTCAACATGGCTGGTTTAGCCCCGCCCACCAATTCGCGCATTACACCCATAGCTAAATAACATAGATGCCTACCTCATGATGACAAATCGGATCAAGAGTGAAACTCATAATATGCAAAACTATTATCCACTCACAGTGGGCGTTTACTTCTAAGTCTTCAATGCGAGACGCCCATAAAAACATTTTGAGCTGGGCTCAAAACTATGGTAGAAAATAGCCTATTACTTATTCATTTTGATGTTTTTTAATGTAAAAACCAAGCGAACGTCATAAGTTCATAACCTCAGACAACAACAAAAAAGGCAGTTCATGACCCCTTTAAATTGAAATAACTTTTCAACTTTGATATTGCAAACTGAAATTTCTGAATTGAATTCTGAACTGAATTATATTAATTTAACTTATTGTCACACTCTAAAAAAACGCTGGGTTGGTTTAACCCAAATTTGTGTAAAATATGGACAAACCCAAACGTATGGTTACAAATTTCATTTTAGAAATCAAATAGATTTACCATGTACTGCACTTTGTTATTCAGAATAACTTATTCTTCAAGTTATTTACTTATTTAGCAGCTGATGAATCAGAAGTCTCGCACATTCACAGAAAGCTTACTTCAATGTTGAAAAATAAGGTGCTTAAAAATGGGTTGCATTTTTCAAAAGCATCGTAAGCCTAAGTAGATTGTACTTATGATCAACTTAGTTCTCAATGCTTTTGACAAACACAACCAAGAGCGATGGGTGGAATGGATGCTAATATCGTATTATCTTTATTGTTAACGTTCTTGCTGTGAACTGGCCTTTACTCTGTCTGGTATCACTGATACTCCGTCCTGGTGTGGTGTGATTTTTTTAATTAAAGTAGATTAAAATAATGAATAGTCTAACACAAATATCTTCTGTTTTGGCTTTATAAAAACAGCAGCCAGGACATTCTTGCAAATTTCTCCAGTACTTTTGTTCATTGCAATAAAGTCATACTGACGTGGAGGTGAATACACGATGACCAAACATGTTTGGTTGATCTATTCCTTTAAATATGTTGTTTATTATGTGAATCTTGTGTCGATATTATTGAGTTATTGACTGTCAGAAGCTGTAGTCAACCAAAAGTGTACTGTAAATTAAGATAAGTGAATTAATCTAGGAGACTTGAAGTGAGAATGTCCTCTAAAGCAATTTCATTGTCAATAAGTGGTATTTATGAGGAGCATATCCATATCCTTTTCCTGACACAACACCTGTCAGAATTCTGTCGGCGGTTGAGCGCATCTGTTTAATATTTCATTTTCAAACATTAATGTCTTCCCTTATCGTTCAAGCGAGAGGGAATTTTATTCTGGGTTGTACTCGTATCTGCTGGCTGTATTGATTGTAAACAACCATTCTTGTAATTTTACGGAGTTTGCTTTGTCAGGAAAAATGGTAACGCATATTGGCAGCTCACACAATCAATCTGCAGAAAAGATATGAAGGAAACATCTTTAAAACCTTATGAGAAAACTAGTTTTGTTCAGGATCCTGTCATGATTACACAAGTTCATTACTTGAAAGGTCAGTATAATATATTTAATGTTCTAGAAAGCGCAGATTTTATTTCTATGATGCAAAGCTGAATTTTCAGCATCATTTTTCCAGTCTTCAGTCACATGATCCTTCAGAAATCTTTCTAATATGCCGTTTTACTGCAAAACAGTTGTCCTGCTTAATGTTTTTTTGTATAAACCATGAAACCCTTTTGTTGAGGATTCTTTCATGAATAGAAAGTTCAAAAGAACTGCATTTATTAGAAAGATAATTTTTAGTCTTTACTGTGAATATCGATCAATTTAAAGGGTTAGTTCACCCAAAAATGAAAATTAGGTCATTAATTACTCACCCCCATGCTGTACCAACCCCGTAAGACCTTCGTTCGTCTTCGGAACACAAATGAAGATATTTTTGATTAAATTTGAGAGCTGTATAACTACCACATTGGCTCCTAAAGGACTGCCTCTTGACGGCCCAGAAAGTCAATGAAGAAAATGTTTAAATATCCCATGTGACTACAGTGGCTCAACTATAAGTTTATCAAGCGACGAGAATACTTTTTGTTCGAAAAAACAAACAAAAATAACGACTTTATTCGACTATTCCTTTTCTTCATTGTTGGCCTGAAACGAGACTTCCTTAGATTTCCACGACGCATGCGCGAGAATTGCGATCTCCTTCAACTACTTCAGTTCAGTTCTCGCGCATGCGTCGTGGAAATCTAAGGAAGTCTCGTTTCAGGCCAACAAGGAAGAAAAGGAATATTCGAATAAAGTCGTTATTTTTGTTTGTTTTTTCGAACAAAAAGTATTCTCGTCGCTTGATTAACATATAGTTGAGCCACGGTAGTCACTTGGGATATTTAAACATTTTCTTCATTGACTTTCTGGGCCGTCAAGAGCCAGTCCCTTAGGCCGCCAATGTGGTAGTTATACAGCTCTCAAATTTAATCAAAAATATCTTCATTTGTGTTCCAAAGATCTTACGGGGTTGGTACAGCATGGAGGTGAGTAATTAATGACTTAATTTTCATTTTTGGGTGAACTAACCCTTTAAGGTGAACTATTTCTTCAAAAGGAAAAATGTTACCGTCTGACTTACAGCACATTCAAGATATACAGTTTATCATGTGCATTTCCCTGGAATCGAACCTGTGACCTTGCTGCGGTAACGGCCACAGGAAATGAAAATCCATTTCCATTTTGCAAGAGCAGCAATATAAGAAAGCAGTGCTTTAAGAGCTTCACCAAAAAGCGGATGAATATTAAGATCTCGTGACCAAAACTACGACACAAGAAGTGATTGTGTAGAGATGTAGAGCCGCATCTAATGGAAAACTTTAAATCCGCATTTAGTCAGCAACTACTGAATTAAGAGTTTGTCCACCAGGACCAGGCCAGAGCTTGTTGCTAGGTTACAAGATCCTTCAGTAAAATCGACAAGTCTTGGTCCTTCTCCACTGCACTAACCTGATGGGACCAAGCCGACCAATATTCACACCAATGATTCTTGGCCCCTGTAAATGAGAACATGACCTCTATTGCTTTGCCGATGGAAAACTGCCATCGTTTTCAGAGAGGGGGGGAGCTCGACCATGCCGTGAGAGACACTAACCAAGAGATCAGACCATGGAGACACTCGAGGATTATCTACAGTATGCTGAAGAAATCCTGAAATCCCCCTCAATCCGCTTTGAAACGGCGGAAGCCCAGAATCAAACCGAAACACGGGTGCTAACTAGCTACGCGGCGCGTGTGCGTGTAAAGGTTGCATTAGGAACGATAACGAGGTGTGGTGTGAAAGTTTAGTCAGAGGTGTTAGTGTGAGGACATTAATAACCCTCAGGGGGAGATTCACGCCAAAAATCACTAGCAAAGTGTCCTCATTTGCCATTATATTCCCCCGAGACTCTGAAGAAATCACAAAGGAGTCGCTTTACAGTGCAAAAGATGTTTTATTCAAAACCAACAGGGTGTAAGACTTTATTAACCATCATTTCTCTTACAGAACTGTAGCCACACTGGAAGCGGCCACCGAAAGGAAGAATTCATTTGAGAATTGATTGCGTGAGATACAAGTGAATCGTCTTTTGTAAGCGTTGAAGTGATGCATACGCAAGAAGCACTCGCAGTAATATATTTTATTAATGAAAAACATTTGCATCTCATTTCACCGGATCATGGCTTATTAGCTGTATGGCTCTCCCGGAAAGAAAATGCATATTCATTATTACCTCCTCATTAATATTGATAAAGGCACACAGTACATTTCACTTTCATGTTCGGCAGTGATAGTAAGTGCACAATAGAAGGCAAATGACAGTACACTTTGAATATTACAAAATCACATCTGCATCAGAAGCAGAAATACATTTACATTACAGTATTAGTGTTGCGATTGGACACAGTGTCAAGATATTGATTAGTATTTTTCGCTGTACACTGAATTTTATTAACGGTAAACCAATGAAAATATAAGAAAACCCAATTTAAAGAGCAAACACAATCCAGATCACACAGCAAATATGAAAATGTTTGTTTGGCAGATTTCAGCCTATATGGTGAAAAAAACGAAAACAATTGAATGCCTCAGAAAACGTTTTCCGTCCTTAATTATGTGCGTGGAATAGAATTAAGCACAGTTTGAGCGAATTATTTCCACAGACCTGATTTATACCTTAAACCCAGCTGTCATTGTTTTCCATTTCGACTTAAAACATATTGCATTGGAACAAATCTAGTTAAAAGCGTATTACAATCACAAAAAGCCCTGGCTAAATCCGTTCCGTTTTCTGACAGACGCATTATTGTTTCCTCTCAATGCAGGAGGATCGACTAAGAACAATTTGGACAGATTCGTCACTGTTGTCCTCGGCAGTGCGCCGTAGGAGTTTAGGCTTGCGTGGCACCTGGATAAGGGGGCTTTTTGTCATGCTTGTGTAAGAACGTGATACATAACTCTTTTATCGGCAGCGCCTGCCTGCTAAGCTTATCCCGGCTTTAAGGCTGCTGCACAAGTTGTTCTAATGAGGCTCCCCCGGGCCGGAAGGATCCGCCGGACGAAGACGTGCCCAGCATCCTAAGCACACACACACACACGCACGCATTCAGAAGGGGTCTCGTCTTAACCGTGGCTTCCAACACATACGTCACACTGAGTAGATGTGGGCCAATGCTTCGGCTCTGCAATGGTATTCTCCTTCCCTTTAATGGGGGGATTGTGCGATATTTTGCTCTCGCTTTCACTTCTCTGAAGTGTCATTAACCTTGAGGCGTGATGCACAGTATGCATGCCGAATTCATCCCTCCCTGAGATGTGGCCAGAGAAAGAGAGACTCGTAAACCTGATTACGACAACAAGCTTCTCGCCTCACATCTGTGGCTAACTGGTTGTGTTCTCCTCGTGCAAAGACGCGCTCTGTTCCAGAACCTAGTGTGCTGCCTACGCAGGAAGCTAACAGGGAACGTTCCCAGAATATTCACTAACGTTCTTTAAAAGTTGTGTAAATGTTAGGACAAAACGTTATTAAAATATGTTTTCGGAACGTTCATATAACATTATTAACGTTCTTGTAACGTTGAGAGAAAACGTTCTTAGAACAACGTTCTTGGAACGTCTTTATCACGTTATTTGTATTTGATGAACGTTCTCATTACAATGATAAAAAACGTTCTTAGAACAACGTTATCGGAACGTCTTTATCAGGTTATTTGTGTTTGATAAACGTTCTCATAACGTTCCAGCAACATTATGCTAACCTTAGGATAACGTTCTAACAACATTATGCTAACGTTCCAGCAATGTTCTGCAAACATTAAGACACCGTTCCAGCAACGTTAAGCAAACTGGACATTTCCACGTTTTTAGAACATTTTAAATTAACGTTCCCACAACCAAAATGGAACGTTAGAAAAACGTTCTCAGAACCTAACTTTGTTAGCTGGGAAGCATTTTAAGGGATCAAAAGGCGTGAAAGCTATTCCAAAAGGTAGAAAAATTAATTATGTTGCCTGCTAAGATGCCTCCTTTTTGGCCAAATTGTAAAGCAGCACCTCTGCCAATTTCAGAGAAGGGACTGGAAAAGGCCAATACCAGAATTCAATACAACACAATCAGCTAAAGTGTATATATTTATAGAAATCGATTCCCCCCAATATACTTCGTTTAATTCTCATATAGTAGCACCATTAGAAATTAAAACTTTGCTGGAAACAATTTTAAGTCGGTTCCAAGTTGTAAGGGTGTTTAAATCAGTCTGCTACGAGGTTCCAGATTGTTGGGATGCCGTCTTAAGCTTAAATTTTTCCTGGTGGTCATCAAATATCCGTTTCTACTTCCTAAAAGGGTTCGTTCACCCAAAAATGAAAATCATCCCATAATTTACTCACCCTCAAGCCACCCTAGGTGTATTTGAGTATCTTTTTTCAAACACAGTCAGTTACATTTACAAATTTCCTGGCTCTTCCAAGCTTTATATTGGGAGTGAAAGGTAGGCTTTCCACCATAAAAGTGCATCCATCCATCAAAAAAGTAATCCATACGACTCCAGGGGTTAATAAAGGCCTTCTGAAGCAAAGCGATGCATTTTTATAAGACAAATATCCATATTTATAAATTTATAACCTACAGTCACTAGCTTCTAGTAACAGCCGAGTATAGTTCCGGTGGAAGAGCGACCTCTGACCTGACGTGTGACGTATGTCGGCGTAGCGTAAGCCTTTGATGGTTCAAACAAATAGGGCTGGGCAACAAACTCAAGCTCCTCTTCTCTTATCTCGAAGATCTCTGACATTTCTCTGTAAAACTTCTCGTTTTAGACGTCTAAAGGCCAATGCACACTGAGTCCGAAATTCGCATTGAAATTTTCGCACGTAAAAAAAAAAAAAATTCGACTTCACGTTATGTCAATAACGCTTGCACACCGCCTCCCAAACTTTCGTCCATCATAAAATGAATCGGATCGGGTTCGATTTTCTGCGTTTTTCGCATCCACAGCCAGCATTTTGAGAGTTTTTTTTGACAATTCAGGACAGGGGGGAGCTCGTTCGCATATAATTCCACATGCGCAATCCTTTCAGTTTCCTTTCAAAGTGTTTATATGTTCCCTCGATTGGATTAAAAAAGGAAACTTCCCCAAAAATTCGGATCGATTTAGGTGTGATTGAGCAGCCAATTCGATAACTTGGGTACAATATATAACCTGTAGCCTAAACAGCTATTCTGTCTGCCCAGCGTTTCCGCCGGGCCTTGTGTGTGCCTGTGTGTGTGTCCATACCTTAGACATACTGCCAGTCTCTGTTCAGGATCGATTGGTTCACGGAAATTGGTGGTCTTCTTTTTAATATGTGGCTCCAGAATCGCTAAACTGTTCCGCCGACATTCTGAAGTAAATTTTGAATATCTCGGGATAAATTCGCGAAGGAAGTGGAACTCTCCTTCCTCGGCGCAATTTCAGGATTGGATGGACCCAAACCCAGACTCTTTTCAATAAGAGAGAGGGCAACAAAATCATCCTCACTGCTTGACGAATCCATTTTGTTTTTTTGTGCGTTTTTTTTCCGCAAAGGTTTAATAAATACGCATCGGACTCAGTGTGCAAGGTTTCTGTGCGTGACGAATTTTTAGGCTGACGAACACGAAAAATCGCATACGAAAATTTCGGACTCAGTGGGCAAAGGCCTTAATTTGTGACCGGTATTTTGTTTTGCTGTATCCTCAGTGCTTCCATGTCCGTCAATACGTCATGCGTCGGGTCTGAGGTCACTAGACTCGCGTATGGCCGTTGCCGGAAGCCAGTAATCATAGCTTATAAAGTTATAAATATGGATTTTTTTTCTTATGAAAATATTATAAGCTGGAGCATATGGATTACTTTTATGATGGACTTCAAAAATGGGCTTCAAAAAGTTCACTCCCATTACATTATACACCGATGGCTTGAGGGTGAGTAAAGTATGAGACTTTTTTTGGGTGAACTAACCCTTTAAATAGCTGGGTAAATGTCTCTCGATCGGCAGGTCCTGGAATTGATATAAGCACATGCACAAACACTTGTGACATTATCCCTGAAGCTGCCTGATGAAGAGAACATGGTGACGGAGGGCAGAAAGGGACACGTTTCTCGCATCGTAAACGTGGACCACACCAGAAGTTTGGTGGTTCAATCCCCGGTTCCACCTGACCAAGTGTCGAGGTGTCCATGAGCAAGACCCCTAACCCCAGCTGCTCCCGACGGGATGGGTGATCCGCCGTCGGTGTATGAATGAGTGAGTGAATGTGAGGCAAAATGTAAAGCGCTCACCCACTGGGTCCGTGAAAGCGTTGTATAAATGCAGTCCATTTACCTGACGCAAACAGCGGTAAACGTTCTGTCACACCCGTTCTGTTATATCTGTATTATTTAGAGCGCTGAAAACAGCGAGTACCACCTAGTCTCGCGTTCCCTTCACATCCCTCCTGACAGCACGCCAGCGCGGTTCACTCAAATGAATAATGTAACTTTGTGCCTGAAACAAAGTGAGGAGCTTACAGCGGCATAGCGCCTGCCATGGCTGCTGATTCGGGCGGAGGAAGATAATGCAAAAGACAGCGAAAAAGAGAGAGAGCACGCGCGAAAGAGCAAGGAAGAACGCTAAGCTGCTTCATCAAATCTCCCAAATGAGATGAAACACACAAAAGCTGCTGGAAGGGTGTGCGAGTCAATCTACACAAAGAAAAACATCAGGCTTGCGGCTCCGTCTGTATGCACAAGCCAGCGCAGGAGACAAAAGTCCCTCCGTTCCTAGCCGAAGGAGAAAATGGCTCTTCATCGAAACGATATAAATGGAATCATTATGCGCGCCGGTTGCACACACGCTCTGTAAAGAGCAAATGCGATGCGCTAATGAAAACGACAACAAACAGATCAATAGGGCATATACCTCATTGCGCAAAGAGCAAGAGGCATATAGTGGGAATGAATGAGGAGGCGGATTATAATACAGATATTTTCCATTGTCCCTGCTTCGAGCCGCTGAGAGAAAGGCACATTAATGAAGACAAATGAACGATTGTTTGTCTCCCGCAACCTCGAATTAAACGGGTCTGGGGAAACTCGGCAGCCGTCTCACATTCCGGCGATGGAGTGAAAGGGCTATTCTCTCTCACCGCAATCAGTGTTCATCTGAGCTCCGTCCTCTCGTCTGACGGGGAGGGGGAACCGCGCGCACAATTTCGGAGGGAGGTGTAATTGATTAACTCGTGGAAAGCTGATTAAGATTAACTATCAGCGTGAAACCAGGAATGCTTTTTTTAGCTGGCGAAAACTTTTTTCAGAACTTTTGGTTTTAGAAAATGCATCTAAAAGGAAAAAGCCTATAACTACTCCTGCCCTGTGACCTTATTACACTAAACTGTTCAAAAAATTGTCACATGATCCTCCAGAAATCATTCTAATATGCTGATGTGCTTTTTTCAGTTGCTTATAAACATATTAATTGGGTGAAATTACACTCTATTTAGCACAAACAGGGCTACCATAATATGTGAGCAACATGTATGTACATGTTTGTATTTTTGAGAGAATCAAATTGCTGCTCAAGAAACATTTCTTATTATTATCAATGTTGAAAACAGCTGTGCTGATTCATTTTTTTGTGTGTGTGGAAACCTTGATACGTTCTTTTCCAGAACTCTTTGATGATAATTACGTTCAAAAGCACAGCATTTATTTGAAACAGAATTTTTTTGTCATATATTATTAATGTCTTTACTGTCACTTTTGCTCAGTTTAATGCATCCAAAACATTTGAACAGTAACTTTATATGAAACATGACGATTATACCAATGGTTTCCACCCAAAATACCGCATTTTAGAATTATAATAAATAAAGATTCTCCATTGATTATGATGCATAATATGTGAAACAGGATATTCAATGAGAAATCAAAATGTACAGTACAGCGGGGCTTGATTTTATCCAACAGGATTTGATCGGATCATGAACAGAATTTACTGGGGACGTCAATTGAGAAAGCATATCAAATATTAAGAACAATTTTTCTTAATTTGAATAAAAATGCACGTAGTATGTGTTAAAGTGACGGCATCAATTTTGATTTCATGTTGGTTTAATAACACAGTTTATTGCAGTAATGATTGCAGTAACACATATGGTATTTTGGTGGAAACTATGGTTACCATGGTGAATTTTCATTAAGCACCGCTTGTCTCATTATAACGGTGATACAGTCTCTGTTAAAGCTGCTCTCGAACCACATCCATCATTTCTGATGGCTGAATACAGCATCAGTGTGTTTGCATCAAATCAAACCCACAATATATTCCAAACTATTTAAAACAGCCTGTTTCCAAACAACATTTGGCACAAATGAGCCGCATTGCAGACCGTGACCATGAGTTCGCATCGATTCTTCATTCCCTCAGCCAATCTTAGCCACTCGGTGTGCGCTTATTTCAAAGTTTGAAGTGTTTTCGAGAGGATGTGTGATCTGCTGCACCAAATGAATTGTACTTGACCTGTATTTGAAGCTACTCGGGAAGCTCTGACAACATTCAAAGGGCCACTGCGATCTGAAAAACGAATGTTTAAAGCACATGCCAACAGCACTTCCTCTAAGGAACATTTCCATTTCCTATTACCCGGCCACATTCACACGAGGGAGACGGCGGTCGCCTAGGCTGTTCATTTGGTGTTTTTCAACCTTCTTGCTTTGGGTTTTTTTTTCCTTCATTTGGAGCTATTCTCGCCAACGAGTCTGCCAAGTCTAGTTTTGTCAACTTTCTGCAGCCAGGCCCCAGTCTAGTATAGTGGCGCGCTCCGTTTTCATCTTTCACACATTAAATTGGGAATTAAACGTCCGTGGGTTTTATCTTTCAATCTCTTCGGTCTGCCCTCTTACTTTGACACGTTCTTTAATGGTTCGTCTGTGGAATCGCCACCCACCGGGCCCCTTAACGCACGTGTCCAGCCGCTTGATGTATGAAGACTCGCACAAATTGGCAATCAGGTGAGGTTGGCTTGGATAGAGGCTCTACTCGCTGGCATCCTGACTCCAATTCCCTTTTCTGGCTCCAGCGTCTGTTTTCACCAGGGCCATGACAGGTGCTCCTGACAAAATCCATTACCTTTGCAATTACACAATCTTACTTTCCCCGCTCACCCTTCTCGACCAGAGACTGCCGCCGCCTCGCCTGTCCGTTCGGACGATTGGCTAATTAGGGGAACTTAAGAGGAGGAAACCCACTTTAATTTTCATTACGCTGAGGAGACATCCCGACTGTCAGCGCTGCCATGAGCGGGAAGAAGCGATGTGTATGACCTCTCTCTTAGACTCATTTTGTCTATTTCTCTCTCTCTCTCTCTCGCTGTCTGTCGGTTATGGAGGAACGTGCAACTTTTCATGGTGTAGTTGAGAAATGAAGCATGAGACGCTTCGTTTTGGCCCGATGGCGCTCTCATCTTCGAAAAAGAAAGTAATAGATGGTCTGAAATGAAAACTCTGTCATCATTTACTCACCCTCGTGTCATTCCAGCTTCATATTATTATTTTTTATTCTGTGAAACAGAGATGTTTGAGCTTGCATTTTCCCAAAGGTGGACAGGGATTTTCTACAAAAATTCAAATTGGTCTTTTTGACTTGACCAATGCATATGATATTTAGACTTGTTTTAAGAGAATCATTTTGTTGGCTGATTAGATTTTTTGTTTATACTTGTTTAACAAAGTGGAGAATGTATGCATTGTTGCTTCTAATGTTTACAGGAGGTTTAGATATTTTAACTGAAAAATTCAACCCAAATACTCAGGAAAATGTAGCACAATAAAAGTCATCCATACATTTAAAAAAAAAGTATTTCTGAAGGCATATATGGAAGTTTGTGTGAGAAACAGGCTAAAATAAAGTTGTTTTCTTTGACAACAAATCTTAATTACACTTCAAAAATGGCGCCTTTTAATTAAATTTGAGGGCAAAATGTTCCCTTTTCGGGTCTTTGCAAGTAAAAATCATCAGAAGTTTGGAAGATCTCCGTTTGTGTTTTACAGAATAAACATCCATTTTCTTTTCAGCTTCTATCTATAAAAACAGAGGTCATCACTCATGTATGCCTGCTGACAGAAGCTAATAAAACTGGATAAAATCTACAGAAGTGAAGTTTTCTCACGACGTGCGTTTTTGAGAGAGTCGGTGAAAGACATGCGGCCACAGTTAGCGTGATTGCAGATAATAATTTGAGGTCATTTGAACCCGGTCCACCCACAGACGCTCAACTCTGCGAAATCGATTCGGCCTGTGCCTGTACGAAACGTTCGTTAAAAGGACGAGAAATTCGACTAGCTAGCTTTTTAAGCATGGGGGTCAAAACAAACATCGGAAAGAAAGTAGAACGCAATCAGAATTAAAGCCATTTCTGACATAAATACAGCCTCCGAGTTCTTAAATTATGAATACAGGAGAAAGCTGATTAAAGATCCCTAACCGTAATAAAAAACAAAGCTAAGCTAAAATAGTTTTCTTAAGCCTTTGCTTTAAGGCGATTAGCCCAAGTTTCAGTCTCTGACTTTTTTCCCCCTTTTGTTTCGGTGACATCAGATTTAGGGCATCCGTCATCCTGGACTGCTTCCTGTTGAGAAAGATTAATTGCGTCGGCCCATCCGCGCGTGCACGAACTGCATAATCACCTCCGCTAATGAGGGCTGCCATTTACCCACACAATTGCTTCTATTTTCAAACCCATTCAAACCTCACACCCAAAGGCCAAAGTTTTGGTCAGCCCAGTTGCCATGGAGAGATTTTTTTAATTCCACTTTCATTGAATATATTAATGCGGATCTAATGGTAATTCACAAAAGCTTGGGGGAGCACGCGCATAAACGCGCTAAAAATAGTGCCAATTACGGACCTATGAAGGGCAGAGGATGACGGCCAGAGAAAATGGCTCCCGTAGATCTCACATGCTGACTTTTGAGTTGCACGGTCGGGTAAATCATGCTAAATTACTCCTGCGCGTTTCGATTCGGCCGCATTCATCTTTGAGAGGAAAAAGAGAGCAGGAAATGTATCTGGAAATAAACTTCCTATTTATCACTCTACAGCGAAGCCTGTGCCTTCAGGGGGAGACGGTCCAAGTGAACAACCTGAAACAACCTGAGACGGCCAAATCGTTTTTTTTTTTTTCTTATTGGAAAACGTTTCACGGCCACAACTATCACGGCTGTGCCAGCCGGTTCTGGTGCGGTATGATTGGTAAGGTCCAATTCGCAGCGTGAATAAGCCTCTCTCTGGCTGATTACATGCTTTTGATGTAGTGTTGTGAACACTTTCCAGGCTCACTTCTCCCTAGGACACACAAGCGACACCCAGACGTTTCATTCAAATTCATTGCGCGTCTCCTCCAAGTTCCGCGCAATAATTGAGGGGAAGTCAGGTGAAACTTGCCCGGGGGCAGATTTGAAATGTTATTGAGAAATGACAGATGGTAGACATCCTTTACCGTGACGGCATTTGGGAATGGACCGCTTGGATCTGTCCGCAGGTCCTTAATTACCATGGAGGCAGTTAATAGGCAAACTGGTAAAGATAAGGGCACCATACTTGGGTGCTATTTGTTGAAACCCTAAACTATAATTATAGTCAATCACTCGCTATGTTTCCAGCCACCTATTTTGATGCGCATTTTGGATGGAAACCCCAAAATGCGCATTAAATGACGGAAATGGTCCATCGAAATTGACACGTGACTGCGATGAGACGGCATAACTGGACTAACCAGCGTAGTGCACATCATCTGAAATGCTGTTTTGGTTGTCCTGAGCAAAGTCTGTCGTCAAAGTGGTCTGGCATAATTACCTTTCCAAACAGCAGCATCTGCCTCCGAAAGCAAGATCACTTTATTGCGTTTCGTCTGCGAGCTCTGAGGCGCAAGCATTTTATTATATAAGCAATTATTATATACAGTGGCTTCTTCAGCTTCCTAGTGATATTTAGAACCGGTTTAACAGGAAGTGGCGGTTTTGTTCTGTTCATCTCACTGGATGGAAACAACGTTTTATTCGCAATGTTTTATGCGATAATCCAATTTTGTGCATAAGTTAAATTCGCAACTTTGGATGGAAGCTTCTAAAGCCGCTCAAATGAACAGCAAAGTTCATATTCACCATAAATATATGTGTTATCATGTGTCTAAAGTTTTTTTCGTTTTTGGCACCAACAGACTGACAGTGTCCGACTGCCGGCAGATGTATTTGCATTGAATAATTGAATATTTAAACGTGTTATACTCAATGTTCAGCATGGGTTGAGGAGTATGCTTGAAAAGAAATGTCCTAGCACAGAATATGCATTCAATTGGGTCATTAAAAAAATAATAATTTAGTAGTCTCAAACAATATCTAAGATTATTATATTTTCTCAGTACAAACATCTGAGCGATTTTAGATTTTTAGTGGATGTTTGAAATCACATGAACCGACTAATAATCTTTTTTTATTATTAAAATTAAACTTATTTTTGTGATTATTTTTTTTTTTAGGGGAAAAAAATAAATTCCATTAATTTTGACATTTTGTTACCAATGCAATGACATTCAGACATTTTTAAAAGTGCCCAAATCCCAAATGTTAAATTGTTTTTTTAAAGTGCAACAGTACTTCCCTGCACCTCGGTACCTCGGACTGATCTATCTGCGTCTAAACTGTGAAAATAAGCAGATCGTCTTAAAGGTAAGTACATTCAAATCATGAACAAATCCTCTGTTTCTCAGCCCTGAGATCTTGGCCGAAACCGAGGTCACGTCTTGCATCTGGTTCTCTTTGTAAGCTACCGAAACCTTGAGAATCTTCCCAGTCCAGACATCATCTCAAACCTCAGTCTCGTACTCCTGCCGTGGTTGTCCCTCTTGCACCTTTTTCTTCTTTTTCCTTCCACACAGGCCGTGAAGGCCACAGAAGCAGGCAAAGGTGAACTGAGGCATAGTCTACCTAATCTCTGGATCTTCACAAATTTATGAAACCTGCAGAGATAGAAAGAGAGAAAAAGACATTTACTGTAGATACCAGATAAAATGATGAATCATTGATACTGGCAGATCCATGATCAGTGCTTTCGAAGTAAAAGTGACAAAGAAAAAAATCAGAATCCCTAAGATTTAAAGGGTTATTTCACCCAAAAATGAACAATTTTGTCATTAATTGTGCTGTTCCAAACCTGTAAGACTTATGTTCATCTTCGCAACACAAATCTGAGAGCTTTCTGAAAGCTTTTTCATTTTTGGGTGAGCTAACCCTTTAAGTGCTAGGATTTTTAACCTCATTTTGTATTTGGGGGTGAATAATTTGCATTCAATTAGAACCAAGAAATTATGCAAATCAGATAACATCAAACACAAAAAAATCAGTGCTAAATGGAATTTCAACAGCTCACAATAATAATTTGGTATATGGCGCTTTTCTTGGCACTCAAAGTGCTTCTCCTCAACCATCACCAATGTGCAGCATCCACCTGGATGATGCGACGGCAGCCATATTGTGCCAGAACCGGCTTAATGGTGGAGAGGAGACAGAGTGAGGAAGCCAATCATTGTTTGGAGATGATTAAGAGGCCATGATGATGGACAGAGGCCAGTGGGCAAGTTTGATGCCGAGTTTACGCCTCTACTCTTTCCGAAGGACATCCTGGGGTTTTCATCATGACTACATAGGGTCAAGACCTTGGTTTAAAGCCTTATCCGAAACACGGTGCTTTTGATGACCTTGACAATGAAAGTAGTCTACACTACAAAAAATGCCGGGTTAGAGATATCTTTTTATTAATAAATATAGATGTTTTGACAGCCTTTCCTAAGATACATTGACACCAAGCAGAATTCGATATTCGTGTAGCTCAAACAGTAGCATGACGCTAACAATGCCAAGGTCATAGGTTCGATTCCAAGGGAATAAATTGTGTATCTTTAAAGCAATATCATTCGCTTTGGACAAAAGCATCCGCCAAATGCGAAAAAGAAGGTTGTTTACACTAGGGCTATCAAATGATTAATCGCATCCAAAATAAAAGTTTGTGTTTACGTAATATATGTGGGTGTATTTCATATATATATATATAAATACACACACATGCATATTTAAGAAATATTTTCATGTATATACTGTATATAGATTTATATATAATTAATATTATATATAAATATTATAAATATTTTTTTCTTAAATATACATGCATGTGTGTGTATTTATATATATACAAAATAATTCTACAAAGTGCACCCACATACATCATGTAAACACAAACTTTTATTTTGGAAGCGATTAATCGTGATTAATCGTTTGACAGCCCTGGTTTACACGGAAAACAACTCTAATCGCTTAATTTAAATACTCCATGAATGGCTTGGAACGAGCTTGTTTAAACTGAATTGTGAATTGGTTAGTGAAAGAGTTGCGCTGAAATACCACGAGCAAAAGAGTTTCCCGCTTTATTCTCTCTCAACAAAGCTCGTTAAACGTTGAGCGTCGCGCGCTGAGAATGCAGCAGTCTCTCAATTATGAAGTTCAATAACGTAATTCTGAAGGGCCATAATACAGGCGAAACGCGCTAAAGCAGCATCTCAGCGTGACTGGCGCGTTATCTGCACTGCATTGTTTCAGGCTGTAGGTTTGCTTGTGTTCTGCAGAGAGGAGATTACATGCTGAATGCATTTCGGCCTCGGCTGGCTGAGCCGAGCGGCTCACGCGCTGATGAGCTTCCTGTGAGAGGACAGGGCGAAATCGCAGCTATCATATCCTGTGCAGACTGCAATTAACTCGAGTGCAGCTTTCGCTCTGGGAATTGAGACGTCTGAAATCTCGAGTCTTAAGCCTCGCGGAAGCGGGAAGGTCAAGCACGGCACACATGCATGTGAATATGTGGACACCGGAGGTGTGTTCGTTTATAGACCTCCTCAATAAGAGTCTATATCCCGCCACGTACGGTATGCTAAACAGCCTTGTGTGTATGTATTTGGAAGGTGCTGGGAAATTAGACACCATGTGTCAAGATGTGCAATGGGACATGGACAGAAAAGCAATACGGCTGGGGTGGACTGCGCTGAATGGATTTGACATTGCAGAACTGTGGATGGTCCCCACGGTCCCATTAGGGTACTTGCCACTAATGCTTGAGGGCACTCCAGTGATGAGAACTACACGTGTAAGCACCTTAAAGCCACTAAACCACAAGCACCCGCGTCCTAGACGAGCACAGGCCTCCATTTGCACTCCTAAGGGTCCCTGGTTTAGTCAAACAACTCATGAATTAGTCAGACACTCTGTAATGATGCTATATCAAACGTGCTTTTTTTGTTTTTTTTTGACAAAACCCACACAAAAACATGATCAAAGACGAACAGAATGAATTTCTCCATAAAATATATATTTTTTTAATTTTGAAATCAGTCGTAAACCATTTTTACGTAATTTCACGCAATATTTAAATCGATCGAAATTAAAAAAAAAAAATAATAAAAAATAAAGACGAAAACTTTACATTAAGATGAATTGTTGGATCATGTGATTTACACGTTCATTCCGCTTGTGTTTTATGTTTTAATTGTCATATTTGTCACAATTGTGCATGCATGACTAAAATTTGTCAGTATTTATAATGTCAAAGACGTCACATCAAGCATGCTGGGGAATGAAAAAAATCCTCTATCATGAATGCAAAAATAATGCATTTTTGTGTAAAGCATTTGAAATCACCAATTTTACACACAAATGGATTTACGAATGAGTTAAGACGCATTCACACCGAGGAAAGTAACTATAACGATAAAGATATCGTTCTGAAAATCTTTAAAAGAATATCAAAACCAAATCTTTAACGATATTGGCACAGAGAAACAGTATCGATGGAATCACCTTTTCGGGCTGATAAAAACACTGACAGCCAATCAGAATCCATCCTGCTTTAAAGAGCTTGAGATGTCGAGCATTTAAAGTGGAAGACGACAAAACTTCAGAATAAACAGAACGTTAATGTCCACTGGAGTTGACGCTAATATAGATATCGTTACAGCTATTGTTCTTGGTGTGAATGGGTTTTTCTTTACACAGGCTATTTTTGTATCCACTATGACCTTGTTTTATAGATAGCAGTCACCTTATTAAATAAAAATAAAAAAATGTTTTTGTTATCCTAAAAGAGGTGAATAAATGCTTTAAGAAGCTGACAGATATTTAAAGCCAACACTGAGCGTTCCTCATGGAGTTCAGTTCAAGGCTAAAGTCCAAGTAAATGTGGCACGTCTGTGATTATTTTCAAATCGAGGTCAGTTCGGCAGGGCTTCTGGGAGAGAGTCTATGCGCACGGCCCTTGAGTGGCACTCGTAGCGGTTTGCGAATTGAGTGGAAAACGCTGGTTGCCGAGTTGGCTGTTGAGGAGTGTTATCATTATCGTTATTTTGTGTCAGGTGCTACAAGAAACCTGGACAAAGCCACAACAACGAGCGATCTTAGCATAAATGCGCATGGAAAAACCCAGAGACGGTTACGTCGTGCTTTTATCTGAGAGATGAGGACTCACACATTGACAAATCGGGCAGGTCTTCATGGTACGGCGCGCTGTGGTTGTCGGCCTGTCTGCACACTCACAGTTCTAACACTGCTGGGTTTTTTATTTGTCCAAATCACTTCTTTCACTTATTCCCCCAGGTAGCATCGCCACCCCTGCCCTGATCACAATAACAAGCAGAGGTGATATTGCGCCTGGGAGGAAATAAAACATTAACATTTCACTCTCCAGCGCTGCTCCCAATGAGTCTAATTAAGAGCGGGAAGCCGGTGATAAATACTGCAGGCTTCGTTAAAAACAGCCTGACTCAGCAGACGGTCATGGCAGTTTGGCGCTGTGCTTTTGACGCTCGGGTAAAACTGCCAGCCACAGGGACAAAAACCAGCCACAGTGCAACGGGGGGGCTCGCAAGCCTACAGACACGGTGCCCAAGGGCACAATGTGTGTGTGTGACAGCGAGAACGAGAGAGAAAGGGAAAGAATCATGGATTATTGGCAGTATTGTGCAGGCCTTGCCACATCCTGAATGCTGTAATGTCATACTTGTCAACGAGTGGAAAAAAATGTTTCTATTCATCGCCAGCTACATATCTAATTAGCCCATCACAAGCGTGACTGCACTCCGGGACTCAATGCTAAGTTCATTACCGAAATGGATTCACGATAGTTGAGGTGCTAGTTTGTGCTGGCAGAGAAGTGAAACATAACGCACAATGATCCACAAAAACACTCTGGAACAGGGAAACGTGCTGTGATGGTGCTACAATGCACAACGTTTTAATGGCCGCAATCAAACGTACACATTTACATCTTCTGATTATTAAAAATGCTTGTTTTTTGTATAATATAAGAGATCGAGGCATTCTCGACTAACTGGTTGATGACGTTTCCACACTGTAAAAAAAAAAAAAATCGCAATATTTTTTTTCTTTTGTCAAATCAACTTAGATAATTTATGTAGTAGTTCAGATAACATAATATTTTGAGTTTCTGATGATTAAATCAATCATTGTATTAACTCAATTTTTCCATTTCAATGAACTTAAAAAAATAAGTAACCTGGTTGCCTTTTTTTTAAAGTGCATGCTCGCATAAAAATCTCATTGGTTCAAAATCCAGACCCATCTAAATGTATATCAAACAACAACAGAATTTAAAAGTAAATGGAATTCTGGGAAATGAAGTTCTAAATAAAGTGTCTGGTTCATAAATTTGTCTGTAAGGCCTATAAAAAGCTTCAAACAAGGTTTTCTTGGTAAGAGTCACACTTATTGGGGTTATATGAATTTCATTGGACCACTTTTTGGAAACTCAATTCTAATTCAGGAACTGAAATGGAATTTAAAAATAACAAAAGGTTTGCAACCCTGACTGGCTGTGATTTTATTTTATTTTTTTTCCATCTAGAAACTTCAGCTTTGAGGTGCCATTTTTGGTATCAACATAATCTGTGCACGAAATTCAACGAGTAAAAATGAGTGGGATTTGATTTTATCGATTAGGAATTGAATGGATTGTTAAAAACTCAAGGTGAATAAGCTGAAAGAAAGAAAGAAATCTGGAAATTCTGTAAACTAAAACACTTTATGAAACCTGGATGAAAATCTTCTCCGTCCACAACCTTCAGTTGAGCTTCCACTCTGTACCCAATGGCTTTGAACCCTATGTGACATGGCAGAATAAAATCACATAGGAATAGAAAGCCATAAAACACAGCAGTGACCAAGTGAAACCGCCTAGACACTTCAGCCATCCCCTCATCCTTCCTTTCCGAACTACATCTTCTCCACCCTGGAAGCCCTGCGGAGAGACTCTCAATCACTCTCTGTGTGGCACTGACAAGCCGGCTGAACGGACCAGTGGTCCCACAATCCCTCAGCATCGGTCTGTCGACCGCAGAGAGCAACTCCAATGTGGGTTTAGCTAGATGTGGCGGCATCAGATAGGACCACAGTGCTGACAGGAAGACCATAAGCACAGGCTGCAAAACATGAAGAGTGAAGCGTCTGATATCTGCTCCTTGGAGTAAATGACTCCCTGAATGTCAATTCCTCAGGTAGAGTTTTACATTTCCTGACGAAAAAGAAAAAGCACTGCTTTACTAGCCTAAGAAAAGGTTGAATATTCCCTGTTCAACTTGGCTGTGTTTTCACCTGCTTTTTAAGAGAAGTCGCAAAGATTATGAGTCAAAAAATATGAACCCAACACTAAATTATTAACCAATCTGAGATGACTCAACTCACCGCTAGCAACAAGCATCAGCATTTCATTACTGCCTTGTTTGCACAATGACCTTGTTTTAGCTTTTCAGAAAACTTTAGTACCGACAGTCTTCTGTTGAAGTCACCGTGAAGCTATTTTACTTTGTATTTATGATTTAAATACAAGAATTGGTGGGGTGTTGAATTGCACTTATCAGGAACGGATTGGATCATAAAAAGTGGAATTTAAACAAAATAGGACTTTGGAGATGTCAGCCAAAAAGGAAAGTGAGTTAATACATTTTGACAAAGAAAAAAAAACAACAACATATTTTTGGTATTTAATCACTTTGTTTACCATATTTTTGTTCAAATAAATGAACAAAAATCTTATCAACCTGAAACTTTTGAACAGTAGAGATGGACGGATGGACGGATATATAGACAGATGGATAGATATAGAATAGATTGGTTATTTGTTGGAGGAACGGCTTAATCCTCACTTCCTATTCAGCACGGGAGTTCCTTCTGACTTTGTGAGCTTCACAGAAAGACAAATGAAAAGAAGAGGGTAAAAAAAAAAAACGAGTTAAGTCCTTCCCTGCCTTCAACATCCTAGGGGAGATAGGTTTGTGCAGAAAGGGGATCCTAAGCTGATTTGTGCCATTATCAAGATCTCTGTGGCAACAGACAGTAGTCTTATTTATTTATTTCCCAGGAAGACAGAAAGATAAGCCACGGTTTTCCAGCCGTGGATGGGAGGGACAAAATCCGACAGCTAATCCTAACGGTCAACAGAGAAACAAAGTTTGACCACAAGCCTATTACCGTTGTCTTTCTCTATAATTTAAAGCCATCCATCTGATCCCGGAGCTCTCTGTCTCGCCGGGAACGTGGGCTAAAGGGCACGCGGGAACGATGTGATATACAGTTATGGGTCGGCCGTGATAAATTTTATTACCCTCTTTCTAGCCACTGATCAAATTCCGCCGCGAGCAACATCATGTTTCGATCAGGTTATCGGTCGTTTCGAAAAAGATCCACAGAGAGAGCAATTGATTGGTTTTGTCTCGTGTGCGTCAGTCCTTTCAAAACGCAATGAGGGGGAACGAACGAGCAAACAAAAAGAAGTCAATCTCTCTCCTTCTGCAGATCTATTTGGCTGGTGAAGAATGAAATGGACGGCGGCCAGAAAAGCACCCTGAGAAAGTGTCTGGTTAAAAAGTGAGGGAGAGGGCCATTGATCAGTGGCACAGACCTGTCTCAAACCGGTCTGAAAAAAAAGAAAGAGTGATGGAAAGGAAGATAAGGCGAAGGGGAGAGGAGAAGTGAGTCATACCCCCCCCCCCCCCCCTCCACCCACCCCCCAAAAAAAGAAAATGTATAATGAAAAGCCACACTGTTTGCAAATGCACTGAGGCAGTAAGTTCCCTTCCTCTGAGTGTGTATTAAGGTTAAGACAACTCTGGAAATTCGGTCGACGAGCAATTCTCTGCAAAATAGACACAGATAAAAGCATTTGGGAATCCACAGGCTGCTTATGCTTTCAGAACAGGGATCTCGTCTCCTGGAATAGCACTATAACATCTCACCGTCGACTTGCACCTTGACAAAATTAGAGTGTATTATTGACAAAAATCTACAATTCAGTGGCTTCTAGAATATATTATTAGTTAATACATAACCCCCCCCCCCCCCCCTCAAAATTAAAGTATATAGAGCATAATATATACAATTCAGTGGCTTCCCAAGAGAAAGAATCGTAAAATAAACAAAAAAAATCAGATAACTAGTCTAGAACTTACAAAAAGGTAAATTAGAAGTCAAAAAATGACTAAATGAAGTAGAATAGACTAGGTTAGACCAATCAAATTCTGGTAGAAGTAGTGTTTATTGATTGGAAAAAAACAAACCTTTCCTCTAGTTGCGATGTGTTTTCTCCTGGTTAATTTGCTGGGATGCGCACATCCTCTCTTCCTCTAGCCTCCAAAAAACTACACCAAATCCTCTCAAAATTCAAGGTTTTCTAAGAAAACGCAATACTTTATTCTCTCCTGTTTCCTCCCAGCCACCTCCCAAAACCTCCATCTCACTGTCCACAGGTGAGTACGGACAGCTGGCCAACCCCTCCCTCTTGGCCTATGTGAAAAAGGGAAGACTGAGATTGGGGAGGGTGGGGGGTGAGGCAGGAAAAAAGCTTTGGTTGTTCAAACACAAAAAGCTGGGCAGGGAAAGAGGGACGGGAGCCGGACAGAGGCAGTGTTTGTGGAGGTGGTATCTCGCTGAGGCATTTGAGGCACCGGGGGGGCCAGGTATTACTATCCATCACTGCCCTCAGCCCTCTCACGCTGGGTCCTGGCCCCTGTAACAAAGCCTCCATTCAAGACACTTACAGCGACGTTTTTTTTCTACCCGTCCTTCTCTTTTTTCCTTTCCCCTTTTTTTCAGAGGAAGAGAGCCCAACCAAACCGCTCTTTGTGAAGGCCACCGGTGGTCAAAAAAAGCATTGTAAACGAGCGCTACCTGTCCGTCTAAGTTAAGTCGATGAAGTGGCAGCAAATAAGAAGCCACGGGGTGCAATGTCCTCTTTCAGATATGACCTTAGAAACACAAAACTGCATTTTATGCTCCTTTAGCGTAACTGCACTCAACAGCTCCCTCTAGAGGATGACGAGAAATTCAGGTCCTCTCTAAAGTGAACATTCAGGGCTTTGTTGCTGTTTTTTTTCAGACTTATTTAGCACACACACATTTTACTAAGACAGCTTTTTTTATACCAGAGCTTTAATTCAGCTGTGGCAACCTGCAGTTTAAAGGGTTAGTTCACCCAAAAATAAAAATTAAGTCATTATTTACTCACCCCCATGCTGTACCAACCCCGTAAGACCTTCGTTCATCTTCGGAACACAAATAAAGATATTTTTGATTAAATCTGAGAGCTGGATCACTGCTACATAGGCACCCTAAGGGATTGAAACTTGACGGCCCAGAAAGTCAATGAAGAAAATGTTTAAATATTCCATGTGACTACAGTGGTCAACTCTAAGTTTATCAAGCGACAAGAATACTTTTTGTGCAGAAAAACAAACAAAAATAACGACTTTGACTATTCCTTTTCTTCATTGTTGGCCTGAAACGAGAGTTCAAGAGATTTCCACGACGCATGTGCAAGAACTGCGATCTTCTTCTACTACTTCAGTTCAGTTCTCGCGTGTGTCGTGGAAATCTCTTGAACTCTCGTCTCAGGCCTAAGGAAGAAAAGGAATAGTCAAAGTCGTTATTTTTCATTGTTTTTACGCACAAAAAGTATTCTCGTCGCTTGATAAACTTATAGTTGAGCCACTGTAGTCACATGGAATATTTAAACATTTTCTTCAATGACTTTCTGGGCCGTTAAATTTCAATCCCTTAGGGCGCCTATGTGGTAGTGATACAGCTCTCAAATTTAATAAAAAAAAATCATCATTTGTGTTCCGAACATAAACGAAGGTCTTACAGGGTTGGTACAGCATGCGTGTGAGTAATTAATGACTTAATTTTCATTTTTGGGTGAACTAACCCTTTAATGTCTACCTAAAAGGAAAAAAAGAGTATTTTAAATTCTAATTCTTGGTTCATTTACCTCATCCACTATGTTTCATCATATTTATATTTGTACAATATAGAAAATATTCAATCATTTACATTTTATATGCTGTTATATATTACATAATAAATTATCATGTAAAACAACTTATCACAACAGATAAATTCAGAAAATGAAAAAAAATCAAAAGACAAAAATATAACTATGATTTATCAATAACATGTAGTTACAAAACATCGTTTTGCTAAAAAAAAATGTAGCATGTAAAACTGCGACTTATTTGCATATTAAATTGAACTCTTCCGAGCAGCTGATTGGTTCTCTTAAAGCCGATCTGCATGTTCTATCTATGTAACCTATTTATTCCCATGCCGAACCGGCTCAAATCAGTACAGTGTGCCATGCATACAGTAGGAATGTTCCTGGCCCTCCACCCTCCCCAGCACCCCCTGTCTAAATCTGCTAGGGGCTTTTCCTTACTTACTTTCGGCAATAGCCTTCACTCATAGCATTGCAGATCTAGTCCACCAAGACTAAGCCAAATACATTGCATTCTTATCAATAAATGCGGTTTAAATCTATTCTGAGTTGTCATGATACTATATATTACTTAAAAATAGCAATAATGCTTTTACTGTACCATTCCTAGGCAGAACCTACAACTGCTGGGTTACTAGCACAAATATATAAAAAAAACTGCTAGGCCACCATCACCTTGCTGAGGAGCACCAGGATATGGCAAATTGATCTTTCAGGATTAAGCAGAGCGGGGAATGAAAGAGAGATAGACAGCACGAGAGAAAGAGGGCTCTCTATTTGGTCTTTGTGCTGCCCAGCACTACAGAGCAGCTGCCTTCAGCATGAGCTCTTTTGAGATGCGCACAACCCTATTGATAAAACGGCATGTAATTATATACACACTTCTTATAGAACGGCTTAACCGCTACTTCTTAATAGTCACAACATAATTATACAGTCCCATTTATCAGGCTCACTAATCATATGGAAAGATCCTGGCCCACATAGTAAAGCTCTCCGCAGAGAGCACATTCAGAACGAGAAATCCGAGCGGCCTCTTGAAACGAGGAACTCAAAGGGAGGAAAATGTGGACGTAAGCCTATTTCTGCCTCCCGTGGAGGCCGTCTGAGATGCCGGATCTGATCGGTCTTAAATAAAAACAGTGCTGTGAGGGTAAGTGATGTTGTACTTTGCTCCTGGAGGATTATCTTCAAGTCGCCAGGTACAAAACCAAGCAGCATAACCAGGTAAGAAAAGGTCACAACGCTTTTACAGAGATGCCACAGATTCACTACACGACCGGTGAAGCCGAGCCGGATGTGAAGGGGGGAAGCGAGTTAATAAAAGGAGGTCTGTGTTCATGAGTGAATCTGATTCGGAGATAACTCTGATCACTGCTCTAAGGAATTCTTGATTCTGATTGGCTAATCAAAGAATTCTACGGTCAAATATTTATTTATTTTTGTATAATGGACATTTGTCCCAGGAAATTTGTCCCGACTCCCCAAAAGGTATGTAGTAATTCACATCTATTTTTTTTTTAATCAAGTAGCCATAATAAGTGTTTATTTCACGATTAAGACCAGCTGACTGTATATTATCCCTCACATGTAATATCGATCTAGTGTCGGCTTGGATTTATGCCACCAATTTGCCTGGATTCAATGCTAGCGGTCACCATGCAGTATCTCAGGACGTGTAAATTTGAGAGAAACTCAATTGATTGCAGAGGAGGCGTTTCCTGCGAACAGCAGGTTTTGTAGCTTCTCTGGTTATCATTTCCACACACATGCTCTATTTGCATAGGGAAAAGATACTGTTACAGGCTCACTGGATGCAGATGGCTCTTGGGAACTATAATTCAGCATCAAAATAATATGCAGACGGTTCACAGCAAAGTCTCTCTCATCAAGGTCACAAGTTGAGACTCCTACTGCATATTACCGTTTTGTTTTTGTACACTGTCACTTTAAATGGTAATCAAGTCCCCTGGTGAATTCAGAACGCCCTCTTTTTCTCTTCTAATGAGGACATCCTGTCACCGTCTATAAGTTAGGAGACATGAGGGTCAAGGTGATATCGAAACGGAAGGGGAATCTGAAGGCACACTTCACTTGCTACCTGTCTGTAATGCGAACAAAAGCTTGAGAACTTTTAACAAAACAGACTGTGCCTAGATTGGGATATTCTGATTGGATCAACTCTTCAATGGCCTTGAAATCAAAAATTCACACTTGTTGTGAGTGCATATATACGATAGTAATGTTGCGTTGTAGATTACGAAACCGTTATTATATATTACATTTTATATTTAAAAATGTATCTAATTTTAAATGTATACAATTTAAAACATTTACATTTTTTATAAAAATATATCTATATTTAACGAATAATTAATTATATATGTCTGCATATAAAATACAATTTATATGCAAAATAAATCCTGTTAATGTGTGTTTCGACAATTAGTCAATATTGCTTTTATTTGAAATTCAGCAGAAGGCAAGCAAACGCTTCATAATTACAATGTCGACATGAAAAGCTATTAGTTTAGAGTTAATATGCCTCATTTCCTAATGAAATTCAGAGCAGAAGTAATCGTGAGAAGCAGTAAGTATTTATTATGCTCTGGCATGAGTCGAAAGTGCCAATCTGCTTCATTTGGCAGGGGAAAACTGATCGCTGCTTCACGCGAGGAAATTCCTCACCAACCGTGGGCGCTGTTAACTACGCAAGTAAACATACGCGCGCATATGCGCGCACAGACAAGAAAACAAGCCACAGCCTCTCATACCAGTTGGTTCATTATACCAGTAGGTTCAGAAACAGCAGTGGGCTCGCAGAATGAAGAGGAGGAGCAGACAGAAGAAAAAAAAGAGAGATGGGGAGCAAGAACTCTCACTTCTAATCAAGGTAGCCGCCTTCTCAATCTCTCGCAGCGGGGTCCCCGGTGACAAAACACAGCACGCAGCTCAGCACCGAGTACCTGACCTCCCACCAACCACTGTCCTCCATTGCATTCAACAATTCTTCCTCTGTTCCTTTACTATCCCCCCCCCCCCTTTCTTTCTCACTCCATCTCATTCTTTCTCATCAGCCCTGCCCCCTGCGCCCTCTGTTTCTCTCTCTCTCTCGGTGCGAATGGATGGGCTGTTGGCGATTCATTAATCTTGATGCAGCACCTGCACTCTGGCCGAGTGGGAGCGTCCGCCGCCAAATGTCACATTTCATCGGATTAAATTAGCTTTATCTCTGGCAAATGCCTTCCCCTGCAAGATCGCACTGATTTTTTTCTTCGCACCTCCCAGGAGCAGGGGAGGCATCATCATGTATTCATTCACCTCAGGAACGTCGGCGACGAGTTAGCCTAATTGACGCGAGAGAGTCATTATCGGGAAAATGAGAGAATGGATAAATAAAAACGGGGGAGGGAGGCAGCAAAAGGAGGCTGCCGGGCGACGCGCCCCTCTTCCCAGAAAATGAGTAAGAGCCAGGGAATGTTAGAGAGTGAATGGGCCTCAGTATGACCACGCTTCTGTATGCTGGAGAGCTCTCATCATTCAAACGTAGGATGCTCAACTCTCCCCCTCTTTTTCGATATGAGAATAGCAGCTGCTATGCAATAGACAGCCCCCCCCACCCTCTGAACAACACAATCACGTCATGTTCGTCTGCCAAAAAAGAAAAACGCAGCTGAAATGAGCTTAAGACATCCCAGACGGGTCTACTTTTGTACATTGTAATCGTTCACCAAAAACTAGCTTGCGCAGGATAACCAACTGGCTCAATCATTTTAAGTCTCCAAAATAGTTGGTATTTACAAATTCTGTTTTTAAAGTTATGGTTCGTGGTATCGTCACCGTTTACTCGTCATTCCAAACCTGTTTGACTTCTCCGGAACACCAAAAATTATATTTCGAAAGCTATTCTGATGTTTGTGTTCGGAAAGTCATACAGAAATGTAACGAACACAAGGGTGAGTAAAGGATTTTTGCGGGAACGATGCCTTTAACTTCTCCGGCTCGAAAGCCGAATGACGAAACCGATGGAATGGTGTCTGTCAGAGAGAATGTGCCACGCCCTGAATATGCAGCTGGGCAGAGGAGGTGTAAACCGCGATTGGATGGGGGGCGGCAAAAGTCTCGCCAGCCTTCTCAAAGGGCGACGCCCACATCAACAGGCTACCGAATGACGTAATGGCTGACCAAAATTGCATTTTAAAATCCTTTCTAATTATCTTTTTTTTTAACTCCAGAAGCAGCTAATTACAAATGCTAGACGTCAAAATCATCGAAATCAATCCAAAAAGCATTACTCGCAAACCTTACCGATTCAACCGAATGCACTCTGCATTCAAGTTTACATGTAGGACTAAGGGCAGCGTCTTGAAACCTGTCCTCAGGGTCACTGAGTTCCCTTGAAAACCAAACGAGTGCAACCAGAGAGTTGAGGAAAGGACAATAGGGGACTCGGAGACATTGTTCGAGGCGAACGATAATCTCTCGGCAGAGTCTGATACTGACAGCGGGGCTGTCAGAGGTGTCATCTTAAGTATCTGAGCGCGGAGGTGTGGAGGAATTGCCATCTCTGGACACCGGCATCTCAGCGAGACCGCCAGACCCTGTCGCTTCCGAGCTTCCACTCTGTCACTCTCAGTATTTTTAACACAGAAATCACTATTTCTTACTACGCGCTGGCTATTGTTACCGCTGGCTTGTATTTTGTGTCACGTAGTACGCGCACAACTATCCCTCAACCTTTTGGAGCCCTTTGTTCGTGTAGACAGGCATTCACACGAGAGGACATGATTCAGAAGACCTGCTGCTTTTGAGACGACAACATATATCGTTCCCCTCCGTAGGTGTCCGTCCCCGCTGCATAGAAGGGATAGATCCAACCGTAATGTGTCTGAACCAATTTAGCTACTGTCAATCGTCTCTCGCAGCATGTGTGTCCAACTCCCCTCCCCTCACCTTCCCTTCGCTCAAACACACACACACACACACAGACACATTATACTTTCCATCTCGAAGCAGCAGGGAAACCCTGAATGTAGAGGGAATCCTGTTTAGCTGTGAAAAATGCACTTTATTGATGTCTTTTGACTCTACGGTTCCACTTATACGCGCTTAAGCTACATTTGCTGACATTTCGTGAGAAGTAGTAAGGAAACCTGTCATTCTTTTGTATCGGCGCCCGTGCAGCAAATGAAGATAAACTTCAGTTGTATACGCTGCCGCATTAAACCTCAATGGAAACCAAACAACTTAAAAGCATCAACGATAGACTGAGGTCTCCGTAGTAATCTGAATAACAAAGAGGTTTTAATGTGACACTAAAAAAAACGGAAAATAGTTGCAGACGGTTTCCGTTAAATGCTTGTATACAGATATGGAAAATTGACAAAAAGTAATAGTGAAATGTTGCATATATTATATTTTGAGTCAATCTCTCCCAATAAGAGATGAAGGTTTTGGTGCAATATGTTGGTGATCCCGATTTAGTGATGAGGTGATACTGAGGGAACAGCTCACACCATTTTATGGGACAGCATTAAAACACGAAAAAACCTGTCCCCTTGCCAACTGTGCTCATTTTCAATCAATCTTTTCTTTGTCTCCATTAAAATACCGTATTTTAATTCAGTTTCTGTTTTTACACGCAAGCCTGGTCGTGCGTAACACCTTTTTTTCCATGGAGTCTTGGTGCTTGTCCTGATTTAGCTTGGGATCTATTTCCGTCCAGCCCTGGGGATACACCTAAATTTGCCATAGTGAAACACACGTTGAGTTCGAGTGTGCTTGAGCATAAAAGTAAAAGTTTTTAAGTGCATTTTAATATATATATGCACATGTATGCATTTAATAATGTGATTCCTGTGTTCTATGCAAGGATGTAAAGCATATACAGCTAAAGCGCCGGTCATTGATTCTCATTCTGCAGAGCTTTTTGGCACCCAAAGGCTTTTTGCATGCCGAACTTGGAAATAAGGCAACCACAGCAACACTCCAAGAGTGGCAACACATCCCAATCACACACACACACACACTCTAGTAGCCAGCCAAAAGCTGCATCCGACCACCGAAAGCACCTGCCAGAACCCAACCACCACACACCATCAGAGCACACGCTTACTCACACTCACCTACAAAACAACGAAGAAAAACACAAAAATCACAGTTGTGTCAGATGACAAGAGAGACTTTGAGAGCAAACAAACACAAACACAATGGTGGATGTTCACATTCAGAGAGAGAGATGTCAGAGACGGGGTGGGCAACGGCGTTCGGGATGCGTTTGACAGGACTCACCTCTGCCTTCCTCTGTCTGGCGAGCAGTGAAAAGGACTGGCTTCCAGCGGCACTGTTGCCGCACACAGAGACAATGAGGCAGGGCAAGAGAGAGAGAGAGAGAGAGAGAGAGCGAAGGAGGGAGGGGGATGAGAGAGTGAGAAGTGGATGAAGGAGAGTGAAAGAGCAAGAGGAGGGAGTCGGAGAGGTTCTGAAGTAGACGGCCAATCAATGTAGAAATCAGTGAGAGAATCTGATGAAACAGCCGTGGATTAGCGTTCAGCAGCTTTCAGCTACCGAGAGGAATGGGGGGGAGTGAAAGTGCCCCAGAGAATGACTTAGAAAGAGGGAGGTGGAGGTAAAGAAAAGGCTGGGGAAAAAGTACAATACAGTGCGAGAAGGGGTTCCCAGACTTGTCGAAGTTTCTTCAGTGCCTCGGAATGAGTGCAAGAGACACCTGTTTCATTTTTTAAACAAGAAATGAAGGATAATTAATCTATTCTAGCTGCAGCAGATTCGCAAGGTTGTCAAGTGCCTCAAGATCAGATCCGTCCCTCATTGTGTCTTCTTGTTAGGACAGGGTCGTCAACTGAGTTTACTTTGGCTTTCATCTCGTTGGAGGTCTCCCCTTTCTCCAATTCTTCTCTCCAGCATATCCGGATCAGTAAGGCCCAGGGCTTGGGTGGTTGTACCCCCCCTCCCAGAGATAATAAAGTGATTTGGCTCCTCTAGCAAACACTGCACCAGGTGTTGGGTCCAACTTGCTCCTGTGGCACAGTTACAGTAGAGTCAACGGGTCCAATTATTTTGGTCTCAAAAGGAGGGAAACCAAGAGGGAAAAAAAAGCTTCTTTTCGAGTCTCGGCTCAGAAAGGAATTAATTAGATTCAAAAGTGCTTTTCAGAGCACAGTCCCGAGAATTCTTTACAATGTCCCAAATCGGAGACGAGAGAGGGTGGGAAGGGGGGTTCAGAGACGCGAGTGAGAAACAAGAGATCGAATTAAACAATGGAGAACAAGTTGAGAACTATCTGAATGTTGTAAAAGAACAAGAATGATCATCTCCCCCCCTCCCACAGATTTTCAGCGCACTCCGAGTTCTCCGCTCGGGATAATCCAGCTTCTTGCGGCTTTGAGGCTCCACGTCCGTATGGAGCTATCCTCGTACCGGCGTTCCTCTTTGCCTCTCACGGCTCGCCGGCCGATCATTTTCTTTTCCTTGGCCGTGACCAAATGAGTGGGATAGCGATGTGTAGGAGAGCTCAGAAAAGAGAAAAAGGGGGCAGATAAAATAATAATAATAATAATAATAATAATAAAGCAGAGGGAGGTTGACATGGAAATGACAAAAGGAGGGAAAGAGATGAATGAAATCATTCGGATAAGTGGGTCTGCCGGCGGAGGACAGGAATGGGGAAGAGGGAACAGTGTGGGGCGTCCCGTCCCACACTCACTCCCCCGTGCCAAGAGAAAGGAGTGGTGAAGTGGTGGAGGTGGTGGTGATTCAGTCGACAACCTCGTTCGTCCTCTCTCTCGCTTGATCGCCCGCTCACTTTCTTTCTTTCTTTCTTTCTTTCCCTCTCTGCGATTCAAGGAGAGAGCCGGCACACAGGAATCCTCTCGGATCTCCTCCCTCTCCCCCTCCCTCTCACGTACGTTCGGTTCATTATCATTCACTAGTTCTTACCGTGACACGCTTCAGTAACCCACTCACTCAGACGAGGCAGAAGAGATGCTGAATTCTAATGCAGGAGTGAGAGAAAGAGGTAGAAAAAAGGAGAAGCAGGAGGGGGGCAGCGCTGTGGACCAGCAGGTGTCCTCTCTCTCACTTTCTGCTCCATCTGTCTGCAAAAAGAAGCCGAGCCCTTCAAGAGGCAGTTCCACTTTATTCAGTTAGTCTCTCTCTCAAATGGCCTCGACACACTTCACCCAAGGCCAGAGTAGTGTGGGTCTCTTGAACGGCTCTGGAATCAAAAGACATCAACAGGTTTTGTAGTTCTTGAGCTCAATTTTAGAAAGGTAAATCTTTAGCATCATAGTTTTTTTTTCAACACAAAGGTATAGTTATTGTTACTACAGTAAAACAACAAATAAATGTTTATATTTTCTGAAGTGAATCTGAGTGGTTCTTACAGTACTTGTTCATAACAGGTAGGTTGCCAGAGTTGCCAATTTAGCGACTTTGTCGCTATTTTTAGTGACTTTTCAGACCCCTATCGTGACATTTTTTTTTAAAAGCGACTTTTTGGACAAACCTCCAAACGTTACCAGTGCTGTCCTGCGAGCGCGAGGTCTTGCTTTCTCCCTGTCGTTACTCTCAGACACGAATGAGCAGTGTTTTTCCATGGACTTATCACTTATCTGCTTTTCTTTTGTTTTAAATTTAAAGAATTTAGTTTGACCGTTTTCATTTTATTTCTTTTCGTGTGCTCACTATCACAGAGCTTAGTTCATTCGGTTCCCTAACTCTCTCAATTAAGATAATGTTCCACATAGGCCAATAAAAAAATGTAATCATTCATATTATAGCTACTCGTTCTATGGCCTGACAACATCAACAACAACAAAAAAATAGGAAATGAAAACAGCTTTATTTGACATTCGCCGCGACTTGTCAGGGGCGCCACTTTCAAACTTGCATGGCTGGTTTTTCCGGCGGCGTCCTCCCCAAGCTTCACTACCAGGATGATTCGCCCTACTATGACTCTGCTTACCACCGAAACGACTTTGGAGCTGTTATATTAAGATACAAATCTTGCATAGTGTGCCTTTAAATAGAGAAAATGCACTAGGCTGACAGAACGCAAGTCATTAATATGCTAATTGACATATGACGTCATCTAGTACAGTACACTGAGCGACTTTCAGGGGAAGACCTTAGCTACTTTCCTTTGAAAATAAATAGTTAACTTCTTCACCACAGAACGCTTCTGGAAAGGAGATGGAGGGAAATTGGAATTACAACAGGGTTTCTTTTAGTTTTTAAGATTGAGTTTAGAAAGCTAAAACTTTAGCACTAGCATCGTTTTTGACACACACAGGTATGCGTTACTATAGTAAAAGAATATATTTATCTGAAGAAAATGTGAGTGGTTGTCCTACTTACCTGTTGAAAAGTCACCTCCGTGATGCTAGGATGGTTTGCCATTCTGGGTGGTTGCTAGTCCAGTTAATATATGAAGAGTTCAGATGCAAAAGCCTCTAAATGCCATTTGAAATTTTCTTCTTTAATGATGATTTTTATCAAACTTGTATATTTAAGTTCAGTAATTTCACTTAAATAACAATTAATAGGTAATTGTCATTGCCATTTAAGTGAAATTACTGAACTTAAATATACAAGTTTGATAAAAATCATCATTAAAGAAGAAAATTTCAAATGGCACTTAGAGGCTTTTGCATCTGAACTCTTCATATATTAATATATATTTTTCCTACTATGGAAGTCAATGGGACCAGAAACTGTCCGGTTACTGATATTCTTCTAAATATCAGAAAATCGGCGGAATGGATTTGAAAATGGTAAAACCCAATGGGAGTTGTAAAATGAGCTTATTTCCAAAAAAAAAAAAAAAGTGGAGTATCCCTTTACCATAATCCAAAACGGTGCTCAGGTTTGCAATCAAAAGTCAGATTTCCATATAATGATCATAAACTATTTTTTAGCACCTCAAAAAGTTGTATCTCAAAGCACTTTACAAAGATCAAAATATAATAAACAAGACAAATCACATAAAAGCTATTCTTAAATGATTTATTTTTAGAAGATTCAGCATGTCTAATCCCAGAGTAAAAAAGGCCCGGTCACCCATCGAGCGTAAGGAGGAACAGTTAAAAAACAGGGAGAGGAGATCAGGCCGTGGAGTCTAGAGGGTTAAAAGTTCAAATAAATGTTGTGGCACCAAACCATGCATAGCCATGTCGAATTTTACAAAAAACCTGACAGGGAGCCAATGCAAGGACTCCAATATACTGTAGGTGTGATGTGGTCACTTGTCCCCGTCCTATTCCAGCAGCTTATACTGCAAACTCTAGTTTTGCATATAATGCCATTTATTTACAGTAGATTTAGAGACCCCAGAGCATTGCAATAATCAATAATCCCATTCTCCAAAAATTGACGTACTTGCGTCTAGAACAGATTAATCTTACATGAGCTATAACTGTCTAAAGAGCAAGAACACTTTGCTCTTGTCGGGAACCACGGTGTTTGTCCTTTTTGTAAGAGTACAGACTATTTTCACTGTGCGCACCTATGACTCACCGGCTTTAGTTAAGATTAAATCACAGCAAAAACAGAGAATCTTCGACCAGCACGAGGCTTTTCTTGCCATAATTAGACAGCTTCAAACTCTCTTAGCCGTGCAAATCCCACTAAAGGGCAACTGTGCGCTATTCTAGGGTATTTGTTATCCGTGTTGACGTTATGAGAAAGTTTGCTTATCTTAAATGTCAGAATATAAAGGGATGCCCTAGCCCGCTCCTCCCGAGGATCCAGGTTATTATTATGAAAAAAATCATTGTCATTCACCGTATTAAGAGCCAGTGCCCTTTTCACAGATATGATTGACAGAAGTGAGGGGCCAGAGGCGCAGGGAGGGGAAAAGGGGGATTGGAGAGTGACAGCCAACGATTTTGTCTCCCTCTCTCTCGCTGCTGTGTATACAGACATTATAAATGCAATAAAACTGTCATTCGGAGACCGCTGCGACTTGATTCCCACAGGAAGCGATTAAGTTGAACGCACACACTTCCAGTTCCCACACCTCGACACCCTTCACCTAACCCCCATTTAATTAAACTGGGATTCAGCGAGTGATCACACGGTATACACTCCCGTTTCAGCGGCGCTATGACAGTGCGACTGCTTGCAGCTGACTGACTCTTGTTAGTCGACCCAAAGCTGAAGGAATAATTTGGGAACTCGGTCGTCTTCCTCTGAATTTCCGCGCCACGTACAAGCAACCGAACAGCCGAAGCCATCAAGGAGCTGATGAAAAGGAAATTAGGTGACAGGTAGAGCGCCCACAAAGACTCAACACCTCGCTCTTTGCGGTAAACAAAGAGCTGCCGGAGGATCACTTTTCTTCCTATTCCACGCCAACTCAGCCTCGATCAATGGCTCTGTATTACAGAAGGGGGGGAGGCAAGGTTTAGAGCTGCCACCTCCATCGGCTGAGCCCTCAGCAAAGTTTATAGTTGAGGATTATTGGGAAGGACACATCACAGAGCCATCCCACGCACTCCGAACCAACCAGCGGTGTCTCCAGACGCCGTCGCTCTACCTTGTATTCCCTTTCATGCGGCTTCTGTTAGGTTACGTGCTGATGAAAGGCATCGGTGTAATCCTACACTTCATCTCCACTTTACAGCTGGATGCCACAGTCGCGGTGAGGGGGAATGATGAGGCCTTTGAGCGTGTCAAATACATGCCAGAGATCTTGAAAGTCCACCAAGTGTCTTTAACAGGGTCTCTAACTCACTTCATCTTTGTCATTTTTCTCACCAAGCGATCACACGTTCTAGCGCTTTTCCAACTCACATCTGCTGGAGTTTCGGGGAAGGTCACATTGGTGGGCCTGTTAAGGTGTGAGTGTTTTAGACTCGCCATATGTTAAATAAACATTGCTTTTGAGTCTGAAGGAAACTGAATTACCAAGATATACGCCTAGCATGTTAATGTTAACCGTCCCTTGGGGCTTCTTCAACTACAGGCACTTTTATGTCCGAGGAATATGTGTTAATACTAAGAGCTTTTGACTTTCTTTTTGTTATGTGAAAGTTACATTAAAACCATGCCACATGCTATCATTATTATTATTATTTTTTTTGTTGAGGTTTTAGAGTTTTACTTCATTTGTCCCTGACCCAGAGTTTTAAAATTAAACTAGAAATCTTATAAAAAGTTAAGAAAAATCCCACTCACTGACATAGCTTGCAAAGGCACAACATTTAAAGCAAAGCTCCAGAAATTCAAATGTTGTTTCATTAAATATTTTGTTTTCACAAGCTATGATAGTTAGTTAGGTTTTTCTTTATTGCGTTTATATTAGGGTTTTTATGTAAAATGTTAAAAATGAAAATGCATTATACAAAAAAATATTATAATTAAGATTCTCTAACATTTATTGGGTGAAAAAGATTTCTCATTTTTTTAAAATAAATAATAATAGTAATAACAAGAGTTCCTCAGTTTGAAGAGCTGTGAGAGATGAACTGTGAATATCACTGTGAATCAAGCTGTAATCGTGCTGAAAGCGTGAAAATAATTATTATACTGTACATTATCATTACAAAATGCTAGCTATGACATTAGACTTGGCTAAAAGCAAAGGAGTATGACAATTTATTCCAAAAACTAGTTTACAACGTAATTTTCACTTAAGATGTGGTGGAAATAACATTGTGGTAGAAATGTCATTAATAAAACGACAGAGTTATCCTGTGATTTATGTATAAACCGCAATAAACATAGTTAGTTGACAAATTAAATTAACAAGTGATTTAGTGAAGTCCAAAGGCAATACATGAAAGCTGTAAGAATGGTTTAAAGGACAAGTTCGGTATTTTACACTTGAAGTTTCTGATAAAATCTGAATTTTTGGTTTCTGTGATTGAGAAGGTTTTTAAGGTTTTTGATGAAAACTTTTTCTCCATATAATGGACTTCAATGGGAACCAAACGGTTCAAGGTCCAAAAGACAGTTTCAGTGGTCAAATGGTCACCAGGTTATAAGCTCAAATGGTCACCTTGCTCTGTTCTGTGATGCTCATTCGTGACTCTCCTATTCAAACTCGTTCATCAAAATTAACGAATCTTTTCCAGAGTCAGCTCGTTCATTTCATTTGTTGAATGAACAAAATGACACGGAAAAAGATTCGTTCATTTTAATGAACGAGTTTGAACAGGAGAGTCACAAACGCGCAACACAGAACAGAGCAAGGCGACCATTTGAGCTTATAAAACTTAAACTTTTAAATGAGCGATCGTTTCGCTAGATAAGACCCTTATTCATCGTCTGGAATCGTTTAAAGCACTTTGAACAGTTTGCACTGAAACTTTCTTTTGGACCTTGAACCGTTTGGTTCCTACCGAAGTCCATTGTATGGAGAAAAATGCTGGAATGTTTTCATCAAAAACCTTAATTTCTTTTTGACTGAGGAAAGAATGACATGGATATCTTGGATGACATGGGGGTGAGTAAATTATCAGCAAAAGTTTAAAAGTGAATTACTCCTTTAATTGGGGCACAAAAAGTAATTTCTGCAACATCTGGACTAAAAGAGCCCCCACTGGATCTCAACAAAGTCAGGCTGTTATCTGTCGTCTATGCTTTTAGAATTTGGAAGAATGTATTTGAATATTAAACAACTTCCTGTTGCACTCCCCTCGCTGTGAATTATCAAAGCTCGGCAGGAGGCAGATCCAATCAAACGCTTTCTTCCTCCATCAGTCCGACTTTCTCCAAAGCCGTTCGCAGAGGAGCGAAAGTTTGTAGTATGGCGTTTTCAGAACAACGAGACCTGTAAAGCTGAACGGGGCCCATGTGGTTTCCTCTGACTTGAGTACAACTTCACAGTGAGAACAAAGAGGAGCCATCATCAACTGGATGCTGGAATGGAGATATAAAGAGTATTCTCCGCTTTAATCAGGCTTTCTGAGAAGATCCGTCAGAGGTAAACAATTATTTTTTTTGAAGCACACCATCGGTTGCGTCAGATGAGGGCTATACGGAAGCATCCCTGCGTTTTCTCGGAAGAGGAATTAAGCTTTGCTCTGCGAAGCCATTTGCATACAGGCAATTTTCAAATCCATTTGTGAATAAATAAGAAGCCAGATATTTGCCAGCTGCTTCTTTCATCAATTGCCTAATAAACCCACGGAAAGCAGGAAAGGGGGCAGAAAAAAAGGATCTTATTAAGGCTTTGTATTAGTCAGATATTAAAACCCAATCTTTAATGCGAGCCAAGGGGCATTTCACACTCGATGTGTAAATTTCCCATGAATCACTGAGGGCATCACTTCACACGCCGGCTGAGGGAAACCCCCCTCGAGGGAAACAAGTCAACTCTTTCATTTCGCAACTCCTTTCCTCTCTCCCCGCCACCGCTGTCTTCTTTTTTTTCTTCCACTTTCATCAGTCTGGTGTCACTTGAAAGGCGGCAGCGAGAAACAGAAGAGGAGAACTCTGGGTAGAAGATGCGCCGTGTGAGCGCACGAGTTAACCAAGCAAATCGGCTGGTAATCCGTTAAGGGTACGGGCGGGTGCAGGTGCCACCTTTTTAAATGCAGCAAACTGGGAAAAAGAGGCAGGAACCGGTGCCACCCAATCCCATAATGCACGCTGCTTCATGCACCCGCAGCAGACACGGTCGAGCGTTGATTGTCTGCTCCCCCTTTGTACTCGTCTTTTCCCCCCTGTGGACGTCTGACTGCGGGACTGGCAGTCACGGTGCGCGGAGCGGGAAAATGCGATAGAGGCGTCTGTGTGAAATTCCTTTCATGGGGGACTAGGTTGCACATTTCCCCCTCTTTTTCAGGAAGCCACAGCTAATTTTACGCACCCTTATCTGGCCCCTTTTGGCTGGCGAGGCGCCTGCTTCTGTATGGGTCGGAGGCACTGGGCCATTTGCCACGCTCGAAGACGGAGAGAGCGAGAGAGAGATGCTCCTTGGGGTCTCTCCCTGCTCGGAGGATGTGGGGTAGCTCTCCTCCTGTTTCCATGGCAGCGCCTGGCTTTATTAGAATCCCATTCCAGATGCGGCACAACAGCTTTCCGTCCCTGCCCCCTCCGCGCTCGAGCCATCTCCCCCCTCATGCCCCCCTGACTGTTTTCCAACGGTTAAGAAACTTGTCAAAAGTGAGGGATGGCACGGTGCGTTGATAAATGAAGCGTAATGGGATAACCGCCGCGCGATTTCACACTCCGATAGCCTGTGGCACTGCCACTACTCAAGGCGACCCGTTACCGGTGGCACGTGGGGGGAAAGTGCCCGTGACCGAGTCTTACCTGTCACCGATATTCCTCTGGCCTCAACCTCTGCAATAAGATCTGACACCTCTGCCGTGGTGGAGCAAAATTCAGAATTGAAGAATTGGCTTCTGTTGAATTCACGAGTGTGGATGTGAATTGAATTGGCCACAACAGACGAGAAGCTGGAATCTGAGTTGAATTTTACACGAAGTTCTTGCATTGTGGGAAATGAAGTGTTCTTCCACCCTGGTCTACAGAAATTAATTCAATAATAATTAAGAAAATATTAAAATAAATATTAGAATACAAGAATGTAAACATAAAAATATATACATATAACATATAATAAATATAAATATTTCTTCAAATATATAAACAAAAAACAAATATTCAATAGAAAAATATTAAAACATCTAATTTATTCATTAAATCGATACTGATTAGATCTATCTATCTATCTATCTCAAACATGTCTCTCTCTATTTCTGTCTGTCTGTTTATCCATCTATCTATCTATCAGTCTCTATCTGTCTGTCTGTCTGTCTGTCTGTCTGTCTGTCTGTCTATCTATCTATCTATCTATCTATCAGTCTCTATCTATCTATCTATCTATCTATCTATCAGTCTCTATCTGTCTGTCTGTCTGTCTGTCTGTCTGACTATCTATCTATCTATCTATCTATCTATCTATCTATCTATCTATCTATCTATCTATCTATCTATCTATCTATCTATCACTATCTGTCTATCTATCAGTATCTGTCCATCTATCCATCTATCTATCTATCTATCTATCTATCTATCTATCTATCTATCTATCTATCTATCTATCTATCTATCTATCTATCTATCTATCTATCTATCTATCTATCAGTATCTATCTATCTATCTATCTATCTATCTGTAAACATAAAAATATATACATATAACATATAATAAATATAAATATTTCTTCAAATATATAAACAAAAAACAAATATTCAATAGAAAAATATTAAAACATCTAATTTATTCATTAAATCGATACTGATTAGATCTATCTATCTATCTATCTCAAACATGTCTCTCTCTATTTCTGTCTGTCTGTTTATCCATCTATCTATCTATCAGTCTCTATCTGTCTGTCTGTCTGTCTGTCTGTCTGTCTGTCTGTCTATCTATCTATCTATCTATCTATCTATCTATCAGTCTCTATCTATCTATCTATCTATCTATCTATCAGTCTCTATCTGTCTGTCTGTCTGTCTGTCTGTCTGACTATCTATCTATCTATCTATCTATCTATCTATCTATCTATCTATCTATCTATCTATCTATCTATCTATCTATCTATCTATCACTATCTGTCTATCTATCAGTATCTGTCCATCTATCCATCTATCTATCTATCTATCTATCTATCTATCTATCTATCTATCTATCTATCTATCTATCTATCTATCTATCTATCTATCTATCTATCTATCTATCTATCTATCTATCTATCTATCAGTATCTATCTATCTATCTATCTATCTATCTATCTATCTATCTATCTATCTATCTTCTATCTATCTATCTATCTATCTATCTATCTATCTATCTTCTGTCTGTCTGTCCGTCCGTCCGTCCGTCCGTCCGTCCGTCCGTCCGTCCGTCCGTCCGTCCGTCCGTCCGTCCGTCCGTCCGTCCGTCCGTCCGTCCGTCCATCCATCCATCCATCCATCCATCCATCCATCCATCCATCTATCTATCTATCTATCTATCTATCTATCTATCTATCTGTCTCTCTATCTGTCTGTCTGTCTGTCTATAATGTCCATTTTTAACAACTTTCAAACAAGGTTTTGTCAAGTCACCATTCAGAGTTTGTCGTGATTGCTTAGTTATAAATGTATATGAATTTCTTTGAATTTCAATCATTTTTGCATTCAAATTTTAATTGCAGTTGTGCATCATGAATTTGCCATCTCAATTCCAATTCAGTTTAACTTGGATGGCATTCTCCGTTCAATTCAGAATGGTGCACAACCCTTATAAATTGACAACATGGTTCACCAGTGACATGGAGAAACATCCCAACTCCATAGAGGGCATCCAGAGCATTGTGTTTTCTGACGTCTTAAGTACTTTCCAATCCAAATATATGTTACGTCCAGTGCTGAAAATAAATAGCAATGTAAAATGAGATGATTTAGCAGGCTATTATGGGCTATTATTTTTGTTAGACAGCCCTCGGGGTGTGGGGTGCCAAAACGTGGGCCTGACACCCATTAGCCAAACTCATCCATGTGCATGTCACGGTCAATAAGACCCCACTAAAATGTCATCGCCCTAATAGCTACTTACTGCCAGAGCACACACAGGACCCATCTCACGGTCCTCTTATCACGATGGTTCGCAGGCGTCCCATGCAGCTTAGCGGGAGATAAAAGCTTTCCAAGCATCACGATTCAGCGTCTGGAAAAGAAAGGCCACATTATTTTTCTGTGTTCATGGGTACGGTTAGCATGCTAGTCTTTTTCCCGCTTCCTTACAGTATTGTACAGAAAGGACAGCGTAGGGAATAGGGATGCAGTGATGGATGATGGCTAGAATACTAAACAATCCGCTGGGTATTACAAAAGCCTGTCTTACAGGCGGAGTTAAATTTGTTTGTATTGCCAGCTCAAATGCTAAGGATTAGCGAGAATGTGAGGAGAATTCTTAAGTTGGCAGATGTGAGGCGACCTTGTCACACACAGGAAGGACGGCCGTTTGCAACAGGGAGACGACGGTTATAGACGTAACGCATTCATGCGAGAACACCAGGCTTGTATTGATGAGGCCGATGAAGCTTTGCCACTTCTAATGAGCGATGTGTGAGAGAACTGAAAATGTGGAGGCATTAATGTAGCCAGGCTACACCTTTGTTATTCTTCTGGAAGCTGATTTTAATAGGAAACTCAAACATAATACAGCCAATACCATCCCTGTAGCTCAAATTGAATAGAAATGCCAAGGTTATGAGTTCCAAGACCAGGGAATGCATGCACTGATGCAATGCAAATGAATGTATGTCGCTATGGATAAAACAGTCATTCAGGAGTATTCACTCCTGCTTTAAAATGCATCTGTCACTCCTTAAACTTTGCACTGTTTATGTGACTTCTGTAATAATTGATCTAAAAACACATTTGACTGCATAAACATGCAGATGCAATTACGCTTGCAATATCAAGCATGTGATTTTAGATATTATATAAAAACATTTAAAATATAATATATAATATTCAGTCATTTATTTATAAAATGTCTATATGAAGAGTTCAGATGCAAAAGCCTCTAAGTGCCATTTGAAATTTTCTTCTAGAAAGATCATTTTTTTCAAGCTTGTATGTTTAAGTTTAGTTATTTCACTTAAATTGCAATGAAGATTACCTATTAATTGTCATTTAAGTGAAATTACTGAACTTGAATATATAAGATTGATAAAAATGATCATTCTAGAAGAAAATTTCAAATGGCACTTAGAGGCTTTTGCATCTGAACTCTTCATATATATCCTTCAATTGGTTGAATTGACTTATTGGTTGACAATTAAACCATACAATGGTCAGTGCAACCCAAAACCTGTGAAAAATGACCTCTGCCTTGTGCTCACAAAACTTGGTGGCAAGTTTATAGATTCAAACAGTGTCATCTCAACAAGTATCTGCCTCATATTGCCTTCGCGAGTAATAGAAGCAGCCGAATGTGTTCTCGGCATTTATGTGCCAGAATGACACTGGAAAATGCATAATTCATTTTCATTTGTGAGAAATAAATTGGGGAGGGAGGGAGGGGGAGGCTCTGCTCCAATATCTCAACGAACGCCTCTCTCGGAGACAGCTGGATGCACGTGGCTGGGTAATAACATTAAATTGGTTCTGTCAGGTAATTTCTACAAGTGTTAGCCACACTGGAGGCTGAGGTGCACCGCAATCAGAAGAGAAGGAATCTGGGGTTGGGGTGTGTGGGGGGGGGATATCGCATCACAGCTCATCCTAAACTGCTCTGCGACCGCCTCCTCTCTCCTCGCCGCCTGGCCTCCATGAAGGTAATTGCAATCTGGGCTTGACGCTGTAAATATTGACCTTCTTGACCTGTTTCTCTGATGGGATTCTAACTGGGGACGTTACTTTTGGGGGTGTGTGGGAATGTGTGTGCGTTGAGAGAGAGCGTTATATAGAAACACTGAAATTGAAAGATCAGATGGTCCCAAATATATGCGTGTAATATCGTGTGTGTGTGTATAAATGCTGCCAAAGCTTTACATGCATAAGCTCATAATACAGTCTCTTTCATTACAGAACTGAGGTTTACATATTGCAATGGAAAAACATCAGTCCAGTTTTCATCTTTTTTACCATCAGACAGAATTTGGTTGTTTATGAGAATGACAATCACATTATGCAACTAAATTCACTCACATTCACATTAAGAGGGAGTGTTGTGTTTAAAAAAGAGAGAGAAGCAGTTTAACAATGACAATAAAGACACTATTGGCTGTTTGTATATTTACAAACTTTTAAGGTTAATGAAATTTGACCATTTGTAGCTTTGGTACCAGTCTATGATGTATGTATATAATATTAACAATGAACATTTTCATGCTTAAAAATATAAACGCAGTGGAGAGGTTTTCAGCATATATATATATATATATATATATATATATATATGCTGTCTTTAGTCAGCGCTATTTGCTATAATCCCGTTCCACCACATCCCAAAGATGCTCTATTGGGTTGAGATATGGTGACTGTGGGGGCCATTTTAGTACAGTGAACTCTTTGGCATGTTCAAGAAATCAATTTGAAATTAATCGGGCTTTGTGACATGGTGCATTATCCTGCTGGAAGTAGCCATCAGAGGATGGGGATATGGTGGCCATAAAGGGATGGACATGGTCAGAAACAATGCTCAGGTTTAAAAGATGCCCAATTGGCACTAAGGGGCCTAAAGTGTGCCAAGAAAACATCCCCCACACCATTACACCACCACCACCAGCCTGCACAGTGGTAACAAGGCATGATGGATCCATGTTCTCATTCTGTTTACGCCAAATTCTGACTCTACCATCTGAATGTTCAACAGAAATCAAGACTCATCAGACCAGGCAACATTTTTCCAGTCTTCAACTGTCCAATTTTGGTGAGCTCTTGCGAGTTGTTGCCTCTTTTTCCTATTTGTAGTGGAGATGAGTGGTACCCGGTGGGGTGTTGCCCATCCGCCTCAAGGTTGTGCATGTTGTGGCTTCACAAATGCTTTGCTGAATACCTCGGTTGTAACGAGTGGTTATTTCAGTCAAAGTCGCTCTTCTATCAGCTTGAATCAGTCGGCCCATTCTCCTCTGACCTCTAGCATCAACAAGGCATTTTCGCCCACAGGACTGCCGCATACTGGATGTTTTTCCCTTTTCACACCATTCTTTGTAAACCCTAGAAATGGTTGTGCGTGAAAAACCCAGTAACTGAGCAGATTGTGAAATACTGGCACCAACAACCACACTGTGCTCAAAATTGCTTAAATCGCCTTTCTTTTTCCATTCAGTTTGGAGTTCAGGAGATTGTCTTGACCAGGACCACACCCCTAAATGCATTGAAGCAACTGCCATGTGATTGGTTGATTAGATAATCGCATTGATTATAAATGGAACAGGTGTTCCTAATAATCCTTTAGGTGAGTGTATATATATAAATTGTTTTTATTTTATTTTATTTTATATGTAGCATTTTCCAGCAGATAACTTTACCTTCATGACATTTGGAAATGTTTAACATATCATAAATATCCATGCATTATAACACATGCACAAAATCAATCGGATGAAGGATGACCCAAATCTCTCCAACACCTCAATATTGAGTCTTGACCCGTTTCTCGACTTACCTTGCAGGCTTCCGTGGTTCTTTGCCCTACTAATAAAGCCATACAATGACGTTTGAGCTGAAACAAGTTGCTCTTTTAGGAAGTTTATAATGTTGCACTGACACCGGCGTCTCCTATTACGCTTGATCTATGGGCTCTGTAAGGTCATTTCATCCCCGTGGAAACACCAACGTCACGCTGTTCCTTGACTCACAGCTTAGACAAATGCCACTGACCGCTACTGATCTCAAACAAACAATCGGTTCTCTTGGCAAGCGGTCCTTCCCGTCGCTTAATGTCAGCCTCACAAACACTAACTCTGACTGACCCAAACACCAGCGCATAAACAAAACATAAAAAGCCATCCATACAATCACATCGCTTGAGAGGAGTCTGAGGACGGTGGGAAGGTTCAGTCTCTTCGCTTGGTTCTTACGTTTAAGATCTTAAGATTAGTGGTACTTGATAAGACAAGCAACCAATCAGAACCAATCACCTTAGCAATCGCATAGCAACATGCTTAAAAAAAAAAAACACTCAGAATATCTTAGCAACCATATAGTAATGCCCTGACAATGACAACCACATAAAACACTCTGTCACCACCCCCATTTTCATTCAGATAATCTAAAAACCTAGTCTCTACGCCTCTTTCTCTTTTCTTTAATATCCCAGGCTGATATTTGGGATTCTGGGGCCATCTACAGATCTAACGAAGTGGAGATGAAGCAAATGGGCTGCAGTGAAGCACACAGGCTAAAAGGCTGCCGGTCCAAACTAGATTTTAATCATGTCACTGGTATTTGACATCAGCACTGGGAAGTCCAATGCTATTTAGTGAAGCGGTTCGTTTGTTTGAATCAATCCGTTCAAAAAACCAATTCATCGCTCAAAAGAGTTTTTAGAGCTGTCTTTAGTTAGCGGTGTTGTTTTTGCTAAAACAAGATTTGCTATTGCTTGCTCATTCTTACTCCTTATCTTGAGTATGAAGTCATTGATTCAGCATCTCTGCCGTCGTGAGCTTGCAGCCTGAACTGATGAGATAAAAAAGACTGAACTGTAAAATAATGGCAAGAAAATTTTCGACAAATGATTCCTATGATCCGAATGGATCTCGTCAACCAGTTGCTTTGATTCAGTCTGACAAATCTTTCACTATATCAGTCAGATCGGTTATTGAATCAATATCTGACTCACTCAATGATCTCAAGTGATCATTGTGATGTCCATTGCATTCTAACTGGCTGTCCATTTGTAACAGGTTTGTAATAAAATTTGTGTTTAATAATAATAAAAAATATTTACATTAGTGCTTTCAAATCGATTAATTGCATATAACATAAAAGTTTTTGTTTACATATATATATTATCATTTATATATATTACAGTATGTGTGTGAGTTTTGATGTGCGTGTCTGTGTACTGTTTGTACATACACGTACACATATGTATAAATATGTGTGTGTATATAGTTTATACAGTATTTAGAGACCTTTATATTATACATAATATATATATATATATATATATATAATTATAATATATACACACATATATTAAACAAAGACTTTTATGTTAGATGCGATAACTTGATTCATCGATTTGACAGCACTAAAAATTGCTCCGATTTTGCTAAGTTAAGAGGTTTTAGGATGTTAATAATAATGAATTAGTAATGTATTATAAATAGTATTACCTTGTAGCAACTCTGATTTTCCATGAGCAAGCACCACTCACATTTTCTTTAAAATATACAAAAAACGTTTTTTAAAGTAATCACTGTTCAAATACGATTTACGAATTGCTTTGAATGTTGCATTTATGGCTTATTATTTATGCCACTCACCTCAGTTTTACTCCCAAACAAAATCACTGTGAATCGGTTTCACAGAACCATTAAAAAGAAGAAAAAGTAGCTAAACGTAGGTTTGGTTTAAGCTGGGGTTTTTTTTTCTTTTCTGCACAAATCTAAAATAAGCACCTCATTAACTGCTTTGGCGTGCCTTCTCAATGCTTTCTCAGGTGAATCTAAAATCAATCGTTCTTTCAGGTCAAAAGGCATTATCTCTACACCCGATGCAATTTCAGCAGCCGAGGCAAAGGCAAAAGTTTCAGGCTTGAGGAGCTTATTAGCGTTTAATTTCCTCTCCAGACACAATGCAGCTCTTTCTACGACTGTGGAGGAGCAAATGGTTCCCACAACATGGCATTGTTACAAAACTAAGGCCTACAAGATAGCTAATGGTCAACGCTTTTGTCCTTTCTCAACTGAACTCGGACCGCTTTTGTGCCACAGGTAGAAGCAGGTGCAAAGAACCTAATTCCTTTTCTATCCCCTTCCACACTCTTCCCATCCTCATAGACAGGCAATCAATACTTTATCAGCCGCCAGACAGCTAAAGCTACAGCCGCGCCACTAGAGAAGCAATTAGCCACCTTAACAAAGACGGACGCTTGTCTCCATCCCAAACAAAAGGAAGCGACGGCCGGAAGAGAGAAAACAAACTCCACATCAAGGTGTTTTTGTCACTTTGCATTTGGATGCCAAGCGCCTCATGCCGGCCCCTAATGGATATTGAATAGACAGGCACGCATTAGGAAACCACAGCAAACAAACAAATAGCCCTTATCAGGGCAGGCTATTCATTTGAAAAGCAACGTGGGAACCCTAAGGGGACCCTTGAAGAGGGACCGAACGAGAGAGAGAGAGAGACGCTTCTTTGTTCGACTCATCCCGGGTGTATTCGCCAACCGTTATGCGTTTTTCCCGCTACGATCATTCAAAGCTAATTGGGTGACAGGAGTTCTGAGTCGGCAATATCGCATGTTTGCTTTGACACAAAGGCGAAACTCAGCAGGGCAAGATGGCGCGTAAACAAGCGTGACAGTCGCTCCTGACGTTCTACCATTCATTTGTTAATTAAGACGGATGACTCATTACGCTCTCGTAAGCTACGTGCGCTATGGGGAGAGACTGGGAGAGAGACGCTTCACGCCGGTGTCAGTTGTATAATTGATGCCAGAGCTTGCCGGAGATCTGACGCGCTCTTCCCTCACATGTTTCCAACGAGACGAGGGCCTTTCATTCACTGATGACACACAGGAGGCAGCGTGGGTAAGCCTGCGGCAGAACATACACCAGCCTACGCTCTTCAAAAAGGGCATCGTATACTGTACAGTGCCGGCACACTCGAGTCATTTCTCACGCCGATCCCCCCCATTCCCAAAAAAAAAAAAAAGAATTTAGATTCAATTAGGTTCAACCTAAGACGAACAACACGATCTATTCACAGTCCGCCTGGTCGGCACCATCTGGAAATGGCAGTTTTTATCTGATTGGTCAAGTTGAGTGACTTCAATGAGTTTTTCATTAAGAATAACTCAAATGCATTTGGTTGAAAAGCTACAGTGCATAAGATATTGTCTTGTATCTTGAATCCAAGTCTAGTTTGATTACTGTCCTGGACAACCCGGTCTCATCCCAAGACGTCGTATAACTGACGTTTTGGGACGTCTTTTGACCATACGTCAATATTCGCCTTTTTAGGGCCCCCTTAAACGTCGGTAGATGAGGTTATGGGATCCTAACTCTACCCCAGACCTAAACCTAACCCTAAACCTAACCCGTCACCTAACTGACGTTAAAGGTAAAGCGTCAGTTGTATGACGGCCCGGGATCGCCATCTACCGACGTTTAAGGGGGCCCTAAAAAGGCAGATATTGACGTATGGTCAAAAGATGTCCCAAGACGTCAGTTATATGACTTTTTGGGATGAGACTGTGTTATACTGGAAGGTTTTTTTTTTTATCACACATAAAACCTGGATTAAAAAACAATTGGATGTGCATGCACTTATATTCAAAACACAATCTATAAATAAGTGTTGATATCTTATGCATCGTTGTATATCAAGTGAAGGATTTTTACATGGAAAATTAGACAAAAAGAAGAACTTTCCCCAAAAATTTTAATTACCAAAATGTCGTACCAAACCCATAAGACTTTGTTTCATCTTCAATCTTTCTTCAAATCTGACAGATTTATGTCCCTACATTGACAGCTACGCAACTACCACTTTGACACTTCAAAAAGTTCCTAAAGAGATCCGAAAAACGGATCCATATGAATTGAGCAGTTTAGTCAAAATTTGCTTTATATACATACATTATAAATAATTCATCCACTCATAACTCATATTCATCAACTCACACATCAGCTGTAGTAAACGGAAGTATGAACGTGACCTGCCAGAACCAATGAGGTTCATTCTGGTGTTACGCATCACGTTTGAGCTTCAGCAAGAACCAATGTTTGTTCTCGCGCGTCAAGCAGGATCAGGTTCGTTCAAGCAGCTTCTGTTTCTGTTCGCTGATAAATTTTTACATGTTAATAATGGCCTAAATTAAATCTGTTCATTGAGTTAAATTGACAGAGCTCAAACTTTTGAACGGTAGAGTAAATTAGCTAGTACAGTTTTTAGCTTGATTTCTTTGAAAGAAACAATTTATGGTACCATTGGCAGAATGTATTCCTTAAAATATTAATACAATTTTGGCAAAGTTACACAGATTTCAGACTTTACCCTTTTAATTACAGAAGATGCTCCATATACAGTAAGTTGAAATAGCTCCCTGTGGGTGTTAATAATACTGTATGGACACACAGTGAACTGACTTGCTTTAAAGTACTCATTAATTTTGATCAGACAGAAACTTTGATCACATAGTCTACACAAATTTTCCACAATTTTTCTGTATATTTTGAATGAGGCATTTATTCCCGGCCAGCTTAATATGTGGTTAAAATGTATTTTACTCCTATCAGGCCATGCATTTTATGGCCTCATGAATAATTGTTTATTCTTTTTTCTTTTTTACATATGTTGCAAGCTTTTTTTTTTATTATTGTCACAGCCTATAAACAACCACAGACAAACAATTATTTTATCGGCGGTCAAAGTTTGCACAGAAATGTACGATTTTTCCCATCCTCACCAACCTCGTCATAACCCGTTTAAATGATCATGACGCCTCCTCGCTCGCTGCTTTGTCGACGGCGACTGCGGTGCGAAACTAGTGTTGTGTTGCCAGATTGGGTGTTTTTTAGCTACATCTTAAAGCCTGTTTAGCCGGGTTTTTGCCTGGAAAGATCTAGAAATCTGGCACCCTATTGTACGAAGTTAAAGGAGTAGTTCACTTTTTTTTTTTTTTTACTTTTGCTGATAATTTACTCACCCCCATGTCATCCAAGATGTCCTTGTCTTTCTTTCTTCAGTCTCAAAAGATTAAGATTTTTGATGAAAACATTCCAGGATTTTTCTCTATATAATGGACTTTAATGGGAACCAAACGGTCAAAGACAGTTTCAGTGCAAACAGTTCAAAGGGCTTTAAACGATTCCAGACAATGAATAAGGGTCTTATCAAGCGAAACGATCGCTCATTTAAAAAAAAATAAAAAATAACAAAGTTTAAGTTTTATGAGCTCAAATGGTCGCCTTGCTCTGTTCTGTGATGACTCTCCTGTTCGAACTCTCCTGTTCATCAAAATGAACAAATCTTTTCCAGAGTCAACTCGTTCATTTCGTTCATTGAATGAACCAATTGATAAACAAGTTCGATATCTTGGATGACACAGGGGTGAGTAAATTATCAGCAAAAAATGTTTTAAAAGTGAACTACTCCTTTAAACCGAGAGAGCGTGCATTCACAGACCAGAGTGAACGGGTTCACAGTAACGTTCATCAGGCAGTAATACAGTACGTTCAGTTCACGTTCGCCCAAAATATGAACGCGTTCAGGCACAACACTGCAGAGTGGTCTATATAAGCTCAATCTTACTGTCCACTCTTAGAAGAAAAGGTTCTATATAGAACCTTAAAAGGTTCTATCAGTGCAATGTATTTGGAACCCCTAAAAGGTTCTATACACTCTTAAAAAAGGGTTCCTCTGGTTCTATATAGAACCCTGGAGTTCCGTACTTGGCCAATAGAACCTTTTACCCAAAAAAAAATGGTTCTATAAAGAACCATTTTGGAGTTGAAGCGGGGGATGGAACCATTTCTGGTTCTAAATAGAACCATTTCTTCTAAGAGTGTACCACCTCAGAGAAACAAAGCCATGATGAGGAGACGAGGTGAGAGGAAGGAGAAACAAAGGCATGAGGAGGTGAGGGAGAAGAAACAACAAGAAACCATAGAGCTGGCATGATTGGATGAGGGAATAAAAATGGGGAACTGAGAAATCTGGAATGAAGACCTCACCTGTGTAGCCTAATTCTTATATGTCTGTTTCTCTCTGTTTCATACATGTATATTAAATAATAAATAGTAAAAAAGTAACTGGTGTAGCTTCCGTGATTCAATACTAATGGAAAAAGCATGATTTTCAAATCTACAGACAGAATTAGCTTCACATTTCATGCTGATTGTTAAACGTCAACATGAGATTAGATTCACACTTTTCTGAAACGAGTCCAACACTCGCAGTCTAGAGACACGGAGCGCTTGGCCGTCCTCGGTCGACTGCGCGTGGCACTCGTTGAGCAGTGGGAGTTGGTTTTTAATGGAAAGAGAACAGTGGGAGAGAATCTCCTGTTTGAACACGGGAGCCCCCGCACTACACACACACACACGATGAGTAACGTGAACGCGAGCGCTGGGTGAATGACTACGGCTTCATGAATTCAACATCCTCCTCAACACGTGCACATATGACAGGCTGAGGACGTGCAGCCGGCAGAACAGCAGGAATCATTCTCAATCAAACCCACTTTCTCTTTCTCTCGCTGTCAATCATAACGTATCTCCCCATCTTTCTCTCTCTACCCCTCGGTGCACAATCCATCCCAGAATGCCTTGCTTTCATTACCAGAGGCGAGATGCCCTGCTCACCCGCTGTCTGTTTGCCCCTCACCTCTCTCTGAAGTGACCAAGACCTGCATCACATTCACATCACACATTCGACATTTACAACCAATGAAATCCTGCTAAACACCTCGAGTTCCCTGCATCCGAGTGAGATATGGGCTACACCAGCATTAAAGGAACGATTCACACAATTTCCAAATTATCAGGACGATATGATTTGTTTCTGAAAACACTTTCTGGGTTTTTTTTTTCCGGAATTTATAACATAACCTCAAAGATTTCATGCAACTACTGAATTTTATCTCTGTAATCATTCTTCACATTGTCTTAAGATGAATATGCAGATACATGAAGCTAAACTTAATATTATTTTAATAATCATTTATATTAAATATGTAATTTTAGGACGTTATTGCTGTAATTTCTTAATTACTGTGAATTTTTTTTTTAAAAAGAGGTGGGGTGGGTGAGAAAAAGAAAAACAGAAAAGGAGGAAGAAAGGAAAAGAAAATTATCTAAATATGTAATTCAAATTAATTGTGGAATATATATATATATATATATATATATATATATATACAACTTTATATAGTTATATATATATATATCCATATACCTAATAATAGAAATTTTAATAACAATATTAATAATAAAATGTCGTATACGTACATGCCTTACACATACTAATATACTAGTAAAATGAAAAACAATTCCACAAATATATCAGATGTCTTTATCTTTACATTTCCTAATATATTAATGCAGGTTATAACTTATAAGTACATTCAGAGGGTATTCAATAGCATTGACACATGCATGATGTGCGTAGTTTATGTAATATAGGTATCTGGTGAGGCATTAATTCAGCTCTCGGGGCATACTAATGTTTAGGGATTCTGTAATGGTGCAATAGAAGACATAATGACGGGTTTAACTTTGCAGAGATATTACGTTTGAAGTAAACAGATCATTTTCCTGTAATTTCTTTCCAAAATTTAGTAACTGGGGGGCAAGAGCAGATGGCATGAAAGTAATCATCTTGAGTATTGACATTGCAGTGTTCACATTTGATTCTGATAATCCCATTTTAAACAGTGTGTTCTGTGAATTACTTCAGTTGTTGGTATTTCTGCTTAAACTAAATGTGTTTAAGCAGACTTGTTTCAAGAAATTGACATCTGTAATTATGTTAAGGTAATTTTCCCATTGTTTAATAGGTTTTGAATAATGTTGCATCTGTATTTATTAATATGTATTTTGGATAGTAATGTTTGTTGTTGATTTTTTTTTTAATTAAAGGTGGAGTTTCTTGACTAACGTTAATGTATAAAACTTTATTGTAAAGTGTAATTTTTATGATTAAATTACTTTAAAGGAGTAGTTAATTTTTGCTGATAATTTACTCACCCCCATGTCATCCAAGATATCCATGTCATTCTTTCTTCAGTCGAAAATAAATTAAGGTTTTTGATGAAAACATTCCAGGATTTTTCTCCATATAATGGACTTCAATGGGAACCAAACGGTTCAAGGTCCTAAAGACAGTTTTAGTGCAAACTGTTCAAAGGGCTTTAAACGATTCCAGATGATGAATAAGGGTCTTATCTAGCGAAACGATCGCTCATTTAAAAAAAACAAAGCTTAAGTTTTATAAGCACAAATGGTCGCCTTGCTCTGTTCTGTGATGACCGTTCGTGACTCTCCTGTTCAAACTCGTTCATCAAAATGAACAAATCTTTCCCAGAGTCAACTTGTTCATTTCGTTCGTAAAATGAACCAAATGACGCGAAAAAAGATTGATGAACGAGTTTGAACAGGAGAGTCACGAACGCGAATCACAGAACAGAGCAAGGCGAGCATTTGAGCTTATAAAACTTAAACTTTGTTTTTTTTTTAAATGAGCGTTTCACTTGATAAGACCCTTATTCATCGTCTGGTATCATTTAAAGCCCTTCGAACAGTTTGCAGTTTGCACTGAAAGTGCCTTTTGGACCTTGAACCGTTTGGTTCCCATTGAAGTCCATTATGTGGAGAAAAATCCTGGAATGTTTTCATCAAAAAACATAATTTCTTTTCGACTGAAGAAAGAATGACATGGACATCTTGGATGACCCAAGGTAAAAAAAAGCTATAAAGTATGTTAAAAGTATTATACAGTAACGAAAGTTACATACAAACATATTCTAAACACAGTTACTGTGATTTTGCCGAGTATTTTGTTGATCCTGGAACAACATTCCTGTCGAAAACGTAGTCCTAACACCTAAACCATAAATTATCCCTAAATCCAGAGGGAAATAATAGGTGGATAACACCGATGTAAGCACCAACCAAAACTTGACATAAACCGTAAACTTGTCCATCAAATCTGGTTGATTGAAATATAGTTCCAGGACCAACAAACATGTTGTAGCCTACTTGGTGAAATCACGTTCACCCACCCTACAGACTGGCAAGGACAACTTTTAATATCGAAATATTACAAAATGTGGAATTTCCATGTTTATGTGAATAAAATGACTTCCTTCAAAACCTCCCTCAGGCCCAGCATTTGAACTTTTATTGGAGCTACTCCCTTAAGTGTGCACAGTATGTGCCTTTACATGCGTCACGTTACACACACTCCACAGTTCTGCCTCCATATGTCCCTGCTCGCGTTTATCCCTCTCTCCATCTCAGTGACATCCCTGTCTCGTGTTATCTCTCTCCCACACACATTCTGTCGTTTAAAGCCGTGTATCTATCGCTCTCACTCCCCTTTCAGCTCGTCCATTCATTCCGTCTATCTCCGCTTGTCTCTTTCCGTCTCACTGATAAACTGAGCGCAAAAAAGGAGCTACTTTTCCCCCGATATCTCTAGTTCCATCTAATTTTCCACCCCCTTTTCTTCTCCATCTCAAAACCCAGACAGATGTCTCATCCCTTTTTTCGGAGATCTTTGACAGCGAAGACGAATCGCACAACGTATGGAATGCGCTCATTGGTTAAAATGATGAAATAAAACAACAAAAAACATTGGACTTACGTGTCTGCAGTCAGGCCGCATCTCGGCGAGTGCGATTACTGTGATATCAGAGTGTGTCCTCTACGAAATGGGTTTTACAGGATTTCATTTGCTCTATATGAGGGAATCAGGTGCAGAATAGGACATCTACTTTACTGGTGTGATAGACAAGGAGACATGTGACCCAGGGCAATACATTACACACAAACGCACACACACACACACTAGTTATCATGTGGCAGCTGTGAGAAAGTTTGACACCGTCTGCCATTTCTCTTTGTTATCCAGACAATCGGAGCGGAGCAGAATGTTTCTTCTCCGTCCGCTCTATATAAAGCTTTGGGCTGCAATGTCTGTCAGAGAGATACTAAGTCTTCAAGAGAGGAACTTACTGTGCGATTCAAAGTGAAACTTTAAAGGAGAAGAACTCCTGAGGTTTGGGATGTGTTGAGAATTACAATGCCCCTATAGGAAAGATACAACCATATCTGACTTCATTCGGTTTTGTTTATGCAATACATTACATTCCCATCATATTACACCATATATCATTAAAGGTGAAACAATTTCTGTGCAAATCACATCATTTTCTCTAACACTTACCCCATTACCGACCAGCTGCATCTGCTCATAAACAGGGACACGAGAATGTATTTTAACATTGAAAGATGACCCACATCACCTTTAAATAATGATCATATTGATCAGGCATGGGTTTCGGTTTTATCAGAGCTGCAAATTTGTGAGTTGGCTGCTGTGTTAATTAAGAAACGGTTGAAGATAATTGGCACTGCAGAATTAGATTTTATAGAAACGGCAATAAAGTTAGCAGGACAATAATCATCGCTGGTTTATGCAAAACATGGTTTATGCAAAAAGTGTTTTTGTCTTGTTTTCCAGCATAAATATATAAACATTCTTAAAATCAAGTTATGTTTGCTTGAGAGGCAAAACATTTTTTGATTTACACAATAAAAAAATAAGATTGTGTCTTGACAAGAATGTTTATGATATTGTTATTGGAAAAGACAAAAATACTAAGCTAGAAAAATTCTTTTTGACCATTTTCGGTGGCACAAGAATGATAAAATCCAGATAAAGCATAAATTACAAATCATAAAAGCTTACTGTGTTTATGTGACGTGAGAAACAGACACAACCAGTCCAATTATTTCCATTCAAAATCAATTTTGACAAATTCAAGCCCCAAGATAACTTAGAAAAACAACTAAATAGTTAATTTCCTTACAAATATTTACCATGCTAAACTATAGTTTCACCCCAAATACCACACTTAATAAAAGTCACCAGTGTCATTGAAAATTTAACTTCCCTTATAACTTCCCAAGATTCTTCCCTTTTTTGCATTTTCTGAAAAAAATGTGATTGTAAAATGATGTTATAGCTGGTTACCAGGTCATTGCTATACAGTTGTTAAGGTATCCTGGTGGTCACCAAGGTGTTGCTAGGTATTTGGCTCTGCCTCTGCAGGCTCGTCCTACTATGCAAGTCTAGGGGATTTGATCTTAAGTCCATAAACAGTGAAGAATGAGCACACAGTGAATTATTGCTCCCCCAGGGGCAATGCTAGACCATTTTTTACTGGGACACGAGCCTCAGTAAAGTTTTGCTGTGCCCCAGTAAAAAATGTCTGATAAATAATTTTCTGATGGGGATACTGTAGGTTGTCCTATTCATTGAGCGTTATCATTTAGATAAACAAAATTATTTTAAACTTGAAGGCTTATTTTAACACAAGGTGAAGCGAAAATATCATGCACATCCTCTTGAATCATACGCTTTGGCCCCGCCCCCTCGCGGTGCCCCTCCCCCTTCACTTTCCCCAGTGAGATCCTCGACTTGCAGACTATTATCCATAATATGGTGTAGCTGAGAAAAGTTAACTATATCGCTCTGATAATGAGTAGTGAATTTGTATTATTTAGAATGAGGACATCCCATTTTCCAGATCTAATGTACTTAGCACAGATTTGACTGATAACGTTAGCTTGTTAACTGCTAAAAAAATGTTTAATTATGCCTTTTAATTGTGCCTTGATTTAGTCCTTATCAGTTAACTTCACAATTAGCAGTTTTGTAAGGAAACTACTGTTGTTGTTTTTTTAAATACAAATACATTTTCAGTAATGTTAATAGAAATTTTGTATGGTCAAGTGTCAAGTAAGGGTTAATGCCCGACGAGGTGTCCATTGTCAGGTTTTAATGGACGACGGCGAGGTGTGAACCGGCATATAAAGGCAATAAAGACATTATACTTTTGTAATGTCTATTCAATGCTTTGCTCATCTAACACAATAATGACTTTTGGGGGTAATTTTCCAGCACAAAATGATTTATTCCTGATTAATTGGATTACTTAATCAGCATATCATGGAGTTTATCATTGTCATCACCCAAACAGTAACCAGTTTTGATACCTAATAAAGTTACCCTTGCAAATTATATTAATTTGCAAGGGTATTAAAGTCTATTAAAATGTACATTTATGAAATGATTTGCAGCACATAATTACATTAATGCTTGCTACCTAAAATGATTTTTAAAAAATGAATGAATATCCAGAAAGTCTCCCAAACACTCCCAAAGTGCTGCTTTGTAAGTACTTTGGTAACAGTTTTGGAGTTTTGATCAAACTCTAGAAATGCCCTGCTCCAAATCCTATAGTAAATACCTTTTTTGACAAAACTGTGTTAAACGTGGTCTATTTTTGTTCAAGAGCGAGCAACTTCTGAGAACACCACCGTTCAATGCTAAAATGAGCAACAATTCCATTCAGTCAGAGTGTTTTAATCAGTACAGATGACAGTTGAGTTAAAGCAATGCATCTGTGTGGAGCAAACATTCATTCATGTCATTTCATGGATCAAAAACGCCACGCAGAAGGGCTCCATTTATCAGCATTAACTCGCATCGAGTGGCTTTGACGTGACAGATCTCACTTGATGGGTCCTCCTCTCACTTGTAATTCAACACGGCGACTTACGACTGGACTGCAACTGAGCTTTTAAAAAATAAATAAATTCTAGTAAGAAGCTCTGAGGATCTGGCCCTCAGACAGGATGTGACTAGCTTACAGCTCCAGTTTTTAGACCTCGAGATTTCTCTGAGGATTGACAAAATGCTCCCCACCATGCATCCGGGGGTGGCAGGGGAGGAAGGGACGGGCTCAGACAGGGACACGCGGACGCTCTGTCTATGTGTCATCCCTTGTTTCACCGGGTGAGATGGAGAGAGAGCGTCGAAGGACGGTGGTGACACATGGGCGAGCTGCTTTATTAAAATTCTGCCCACGGTGTTGCCCCTGACACTGACTCAGAGCCACAGTCTACCCCCTCCACCTGCTCCCACAGAGGTCGATCTGCTAATGACGTGGCCACCGGCCTCAAATGTCACTGGATTTCAGCCGATAAAAAGACAAGGTGAGTTTTGTGCCTTCTCAGTTGGTAAATAGATAACGGACGGACGGATGGATGGATGGATGGAGAGTCTGATGATATAGATGAATGGAGAGTCAGATGGCTGGATGGATAAAGAGTCAGATGGACAGATGAATGGAGTCGAATGGATGGATGAATGGAGAGTGCGATGGATGGACAGATGGATGGATAGAGAGTCTGATGATAGATGAATGGAGAGTCGGATGGACGGATAAATGGAGAGTGGGATGGATGGATGGATGGATGGATGGATGGATGGATAAAGAGTCAGATGGACAGATGAATGGAGAGTGGGATGGATGGATGGATAAAGAGTCAGATGGACAGATGAATGGATGGATGGATGGATGGATGGATGGATGGATGGATGGATAAAGAGTCAGATGGACAGATGAATGGAGCGTGTGATGGATGGACAAATGGATGGATGGAGAGTCTGATGATAGATGAATGGAGAGTCGGATGGACGGATAAATGGAGAGTGGGATGGATGGATGGATGGATGGATGGATAAAGAGTCAGATGGACAGATGAATGGAGAGTGGGATGGATGGATGGATAAAGAGTCAGATGGACAGATGAATGGATGGATGGATGGATGGATGGATGGATGGATGGATGGATGGATGGATGGATAAAGAGTCAGATGGACAGATGAATGGAGCGTGTGATGGATGGACAAATGGATGGATGGAGAGTCTGATGATAGATGAATGGAGAGTCGGATGGACGGATAAATGGAGAGTGGGATGGATGGATGGATGGATGGATGGATAAAGAGTCAGATGGACAGATGAATGGAGAGTGGGATGGATGGATGGATGGATGGATGGATGGATGGATGGATGGATGGATGGATGAAGAGTCAGATGGACAGGTGAATGGAGAGTGGGATGGATGGATGGATGGATGGTGGATGGATAAAGAGTCAGATGGACAGGTGAATGGAGAGTGCGATGGATGGACAGATGGATGGATAGAGAGTCTGATGATAGATGAATGGAGAGTCGGATGGACAGATGAATGGAGAGTGGGATGGATGGATGGATGGATGGATGGATAAAGAGTCAGATGGACAGATGAATGGAGTCGAGTGGATGGATGAAATTGAGAGTGGGATGGATGGACAGATGGATGGACAGAGAGTCTGATGATAGATGAATGGAGAGTCGGATGGACGGATGGATGGAGAGTGGGATGGATGGATGGATGGATGGATGGATAAAGAGTCAGATGGACAGATGAATGGAGTCGAGTGGATGGATGAAATTGAGAGTGGGATGGATGGACAGATGGATGGACAGAGAGTCTGATGATAGATGAATGGAGAGTCGGATGGACGGATGGATGGATGGAAAGAGAATCTGATGATAGATGAATGAAGAGTCAGATGGACGGATGGATGGAGAGTTGGATGGCCGAATGGATGGAGTTGGACAGATGGACAGAGAGTCATATCGATGGATGGACAGATGGATAAGAGTTAGATGAACGGATGGACGGAGAGTTGTATAGACGGATGGATGGATGGATAGAGAGTCTGATGATAGATGAATGGAGAGTCGGATGGATGGATGGATGGATGGATGGATGGATGGATGGATGGACGGACGAATGGATAGAGATTCTGATAGACAGATGGATGGAGAGTTGGATGGATGGATGGAAGGATGGATGGAGAGTTGGATGGCTCAATGGATGGATGGATGGATGGATGGATGGAAAGTTTGATGACTGATGGATAGTCAGATGGGTGGATGGATGATGGATGGATAGAGTCCAATGATAGATGGAGAGTCATATGTACAGATGAACGGAGAGTCGGATCGATGGATGAATGGAGAGTCAGATGGATGGATGGATGGATGGATGGATGGAGAGTTGGATGGCCGAGTGGATGGAGTTGGATAGATGGAGAGTCGGATGGACAGATGGATAAAGAGTTAGATGAACGGATGGACGGAGAGTCGATGGATGGATGGATGGATGGAAAGTTTGATGACTGATGGATAGTCAGATGGGTGGAGGATGATGGATGGATAGAGTCCGATCACAGATGGAGAGTCAGATGTACGGATGAATGGATTTAGATAGACAGATGGGTGGAGAGTTGGATGTATGTAGAGTCGGATGGATGGAGAGTCGGAAGAATGGACGAATGGATGGATGGATGGATGGGTAGGTAGATATTTGGATGGATGCAAACAAGTCAGAGAAAATTATGGATAGCAGGAGAGATAGATAGGTAGTTGAATAAATAAAAAAACCATCAATTCAAAGTTGATACCTACAGTACTTAAAATATGTCTGAAAAGGCCATTAAATAAATGAGAGTAAACGTTCCTCTGGATGGACAATTTTCTCATATTGAGTGCAGGCCAAATGAAAATTCTCCATAATGTGCAAGGCATTGTGAACATAACAACAACGAACAGCGTCATTAATGCATCCCGGTGCTCTTAATTCTCATCCGTTAGTTAATAATCCCACGACAAGCCTCGGCAGAATCAGAGAATTAAGTGGCAGGGATTTTTCAAATTTCTTGTTTTAATGAAACGGCGCTTCTCGAATAAGTCTGGCACTCTATTGACAGCAACCAAAAGCCTGCATTTGTATTCCCGCACACAGATCAGGTCCTCTCATGAATCAATTTCGAACAGAGAATACGCTGTGAAATTAAATAGCCTTTAGCGAGATGCTACACCCCTGAAATTATTCAAACAGACAGTTGAGAATTGTTATGGTTATGGAAAAGTGGGGGTGGCACTATTAGATATCCAATCTTATAACCAACTGTGCGGAAAGCTGGAAACACTCTTCATTAAAAGACTATTGTGGGAAAATTGTTTGCAAAGCACTGACCTCTGCGTCTCGAGGAATCAAAGGACTTTTGTCCGGTTTCAAACCCCAATTTCCTGCATGCGGTCGTGCGTTTTGATTTGCAATGTCTGCTGTATCTTATTTCAGTTCTTGTTCTTGCTTTAGACACACAGAACACATAAAAGAGTCTCTTCAAACCTTTTATATACATCTCCTCGACCTCGATGCTCAAGATATGTCTGCCGGCTACACGTTCTGCTTCACCATGGTTTCATGAGAAAGATGGTCTATTATATTCAGTATCATCAGAAAGGCACCACAGCATTTTTTTCCTCCAAAAAAAATATTCCAATATCTCTGTATGCTGTAATACAGACAATATGACTGGCTTTTATAGGAGTGTGATTGTATGGCCTTTTTCAGCAGATGATATTTGAATTGCTCCACAAGGACGGGCTCATGACACTGGTCTGCCATCTAGTGGAGGAGTCTGACATCAGCTCACACTGAGCTCAACATCACATCTCTGCCACTTCACCTGCAGTAAAGAGACCAAATCCAGCTCTGGAGAACCACTGCCCTGTAGAGTTGAGCTCCAACCCTAATCAAAGCCGCCTGAACAAGCTAGTCCAGGTCTTCAGAGCTAAGGGTGCGTTTGATCAGGATCCAGGGCCAGATTTAAGGAACCATGTTTTATACTAGAGAGAGCTGAGATCTCAATGGTCCCTCAAAAGTATTTCTGTAGTTTTTAAGAAATACTTTGAAGACATTTCTATAGCACTGCTGCATGAGAAAAAAATCCATCCCCCCGTCCATCTTAACTTTATCTCTATCCATCCGACTATTTATCGATCATTGTTTCATCTAAATATTTTTCTACACTTCCATCTCACTATCTATCAAGTCACATTTATTTATATAGCGCTTTTCACAATATAGATTGTATCAAAGCAGCTTCACAGTGATAACATGAAAGTAGTACAACACAGATCAACAACATTGCTAAACACTAAATAACCCCAACTGAGCAAGCCAAAAGCAAGGCGACTATCTATATATCCATCCAACGGCTATCATTTTATCTACCCAACCACCGAACTATCAATTTATCTATCCTTCTACCCAACAATCTATTTTCTATCCATCGATTCATCCACCCATCCAAGCACTCGATTACCCATTTATCGAATCATCCTTCCACTCGACTATCTATGCATCTCACTATCTCTCTATCCACCCATATAGAGATAGACAGCCCATTCTCACCCCCAAGGCGTCACTTAACTGACGCCTTGGGAAGCATTTGGACATGCTTCAATATCTGACGCTTTAGGCGCCCTTTAGCGTCAGTATGATGACGCCCTAGGATCGCGTGTACCCAACCCCCACCCCACACCTAAACCTAACCGCGTCCTCTAACTGACGCTTTCCTTTAGCGTCAGTTAAAGGACGCCGTAGGATCGCGTCATATGAGTGACGCTAAAGGGCGCCTAAAACGTCAAATATTGAAGCATGGTCAAAGGTGACGCCTTGGGGTGAGAATGCGTTGAGATAGACATATCCAGAGTTAGACTTCTACCCACCTACCATCCGACTATCTATCTATTATCCATCCTTCCACCCGACTATCCCTTTATCCATGGATGGATAAAGAAAAACAACGGATGGCTGGATGTTAGTGTAGACTAGAGGAAATACATACTATCTCTATAGAGGTGGGGTTGATGGGATGAGATAGAGAGATAGTGAGATCGATGGATAGTTAAGTGGAAGTTGAGTGGGTGGGTGGACAGATGGATAAAGTGATAGATAAAGGGATAGATAAAGTCTCAGATGTATCATCCTTCAATCCATCTTACAATCTATCTATCTCAATATCTATCTCAATATCTATCTATCTATCTATCTATCTATCTATCTATCTATCTATCTATCTATCTATCTATCTATCTATCTATCTATCTATCTATCTATCTCACAATCTATCTATCCATCCATCCATCCATCCATCCATCCATCTATCTATCTATCTATCTATCTATCTATCTATCTATCTATCTATCTATCTATCTATCTATCTATCTATCTATCTATCTATCTATCTATCTATCTATCTATCTATCTATCTATCTATCATCCATTCACCTGACTATCCATTTATCTATCCATCCATCTCTCAATCCATCCATCTGACTTATTTTCCATCGATATGTTTACCTATTCATCCTTCCATCCATCCATCCAATCCCCCGACTAATTAACACCACTGTAAATTTTAAAATGATAAATGATGATAAATCCTGTACCTCTGTGGCCTCTTCATAAATTATATTTAATAGCTGATTTTGATAATTAAACAGGATTGGTTTAAATCTCTAGAGTACGTGTTAGTCTAGACTAGGGCACGTTTTACCTGTTCTCTGTCTTTGAAAACGTTGAAGGTCTTTTGTAAGTCGTCTTTTGTTTGTTCCAGCTTGTTTTTTTCTCTCTGTCCTCTTCTACCCGTTTCTCCTCCGTATCAGCCTCTGATTTTCCGAAACCCTTCGCCACCCTTCCCTCTCTCTCTCTCTCTTCTGATATCCATCTACCACTCTCAACCTCTGCCTCATTTCTATCATTTGTTCATCGGTCCTCTCTTTTTCGCTCTCTGAGGTCAGACATCTTGCTCGCAGGCTGGAAGCGAGAGCTGTTGATTGGGTTTAAGATGTGGAGCAGAGAGGGTTCAGGAGAGAGATGAGACAGAGAGAGAAAGCCAGAGAACTCAAAGCCTGCCGATGCATGAAGGGGGTTGAGACGCGTTTAGAGGACAGATAAAGAGAAATAAAGCAACACTCCCAGAGGAACATGTTATTGCTCAGTTGTTGCATTTCACAGCAAATGAGACCTAAAGGCTTTTATGCTAAAATAGCAGAGCAGAAATGACAATTAACATTTAAGCCTCAACTTTCGCAGATATTTTTGGCTCAATGAGAAATCTTTGAGTTTGCGTTGAGAAATCTGAAACCAGACAAGGGACTTTTTTCTCTGAAGCAGGACAAACATCTCCATTAACTCTCCACTTAATCTCATTGCAAGGAGAAACACTTTAAAAAAGAATAAAACAACGAAATTATGCATTTCCAGCAGGAAAAACAAGACCGAAAACAAGGCTTGAGGAAACGAGAAGTGATCTAGGACATTAAAAGTCTTTGCAGAGGAACCGCTCGCATTGGAAGCTTTCAAGAGACGCATGCATAAAACATTACAAATTTATTGCACAAGTGCTTTTAGTGCTCCAAGGCATTAAAGAACACATGTATTACAACGGGAGGTGTAAATACGTTACATGAAACGAAAAGAAAGCGTATAAAGTGACAGGCGGAATGATGGAATGGGAAGATGAAGACAAACTAGCTGTAATGCAGTTTATTCCCAGTGAGCAATATCTACTCAGAGTTGTTTTTAGTTGGGCGTACATCATTCACTCAGCGTAACCCCACACTCTTACGCAACAGATTCGATTTTAGGTTGTTAACGGAGCACCGTCGGCCCTCCCCGCTCCGCATCTGTCCTGTTCTGATGAGAATCAGAACGCAAGCCGGAAAAAAAAAGAAAAAAACTTTTTACAGAAGGAAATAAACGTCTCGGCATCTCCCGAGGCCCTTGCTTGGTTTTCCCACAGATAAAAGCCGGGGAAAAAACTGCAAACAAATGTTGCACTGAAAACAGCCATAATTATCTCGGTGTAAAGGCAATTCGCACAGTGTTTGGGAGGTGTCTACGTGGACTATTTTGAGCTTCTATCAGCTTAATGAGAGGACTGCTGCCAACACAGACAAACTAATGCTAAACACACGGAATCGAAACCCTAAAGATAACTCTGCCAAAGACACACGTGTTAAAAATAAGTGTCAGGTGAGCAAAGATTTATAAAAATGTGTCACTTTTGCAGGTTACCAAATGTGCATGCTAGTTATGTATTGCCATTTATGTGAAATATGTCACCCTGCTGGCCTACAAATAAGTGGAGTGACACCAAATTTAAAAGTTTACAAAATAGGTTTGCTTCGGACACTGTGGACTCAAATTAGAGTAAAGTGAGTTATTTAGATTGACGTAAATAAAATTAAAGCTGTGCAATGCAAAAAAAAACAAAGCTATTCTTTACAAGTGTTCACGTCTTGTTTTCCAGGTAGGCAAAAAAATATTTAAAAAAATTCTTAAAGGGATAGTTCACCCAAAAATGTTCAAAACATAAGACTTTCGTTCATCTTCAGAACACAAATGAAGATCTTTTGAATGAAATCTGAGAGCTTTCTGTCCCTCCATAGAGTGCCGAAGTTATCACGTCACTTTGTAGGCCGAAACGCGGAAGTGAGTTAGCAGTCTATGGGATTTTTGAATGGGTTTTTGTTAAATCGCCTGAAATAAGGTCTGTGGTGAACAAAGCCTCTAAATATTTTCACGTTTTGATCCATGACATATAACACACCAGTTATAATCTGCTTTAAACTTTATTGTGTCTGCTTGTGTTTTTTTAACTGTATATAGGCTTTAAAATGTATACATTTTGGATTAACTTGTAAAGATTATCTTGATAGACAAAACGTGTAAGGGTCACAACTCTTTGTTAAACACAGATCTTATTTTTTTGCGATTGTCCAAAAGTCTAATAGCTTTTCGATCGAGGGAACCCATGCGGCGCTAGCTTCTGCGTTTTGGCCTACAGAGTGACATCATCACTTCAGCACTATATTGACAGCTATGCAACTACCACTTTCTTTCACATTTCAAAAAGTTAATAGAGATTGTAAAACAAATCCATATAAATTCAGCGTTTTAGTCCAAAATTTTCTGAAGAGACGAGAAGGCCAGAGTTAGTAATTGGCAGTTCTAAATGGATTAGCTTCCAGGAGTCGGAAGTCCGGGATGCACTCTATCTGGAAAGTCGTGTTTACAAGGTAGTGGCTTTATAACAAGCACTTATTAAAGGGATAGTTCACTTTGAAATCAATTTTTGGTATGTTTTAGCTTACCTCAAGGGCATCCAAGATGTAGGTGTCTTTGTTTCCACAGTAGTTTCAATTTTGATATTTTTAGGTCAAACCGTTCTTGTCTGTCAGTCATATAATGGAGGTCTATGGTCACCACCTTGAAGAGCATGCACAGAGAAGTCCAAATTAAACATGATTTAATGACTCGTAAATGTACACATTGATGGCCTAAGACACGAAATGAGTGGTTTGTGTGAGAAAACGAACAGTATTTATATTGTTTTTACCTCAGTGGTAACGATTTATATCGTTTTTAACCACAGCCACAAAGCGCCCGCGCACTCAAATTACTTGAACATGGCTGTGGTTACAAGAGGTAAAATCTATACAAAAAATGTTCGTTTTCTCACACAAACCGCTCGTTTCGTGTCTTAATCATGTTTAATTTGGACTTCTCTGTGCATGCTCTTTGAAGTGGTGACCATAGACCTCTATTATATGACTGACAGACACAAACGGTTTGACCTAAAAATATCAAAATTGAAACTACTGTGGAAACAAAGACACCTACATCTTGGATGCCTAGACTTAAGCTAAAACATATCAAAAATTAATTTCAAAGTGAACTATCCCTTTAAAGAGAAAGGACTGGATTAGCCTACATTTTTCAAGTTAGTAGCAGCAAATTTTATATAATACATACATTGAGCCGCAACCATATTGTTTGATCTCTTTAAATGTCAATCAGATTGTCACTTTATGTCAAAGTGGGTGGTTCTTGCCCAGAAGAAGCTCAGATTTTCGTCTGATATAGTAAGTGTGGTTGCGTGAGACTGACTTATTCAATCTCCCACAACCTCGCTTTCATAGTCATCCAATTTAATGCAGTGTCTTCTGACTAAAGTCTTGCTTGTATAATCTAACGACATGAATCAGAGCTATTAGAAATGCTAGTTTACAGTTGTTACTCATCATGCGTTTGACATATGAGAAAAGGCAAATATGGATGGAATCCTTGCCAGTTTAACGCAATACTGTGCCAGTTTCTATTGTCTCAAGACGAGCCTCGTCTTTAAATGAGGATAGTCGTCTTCACAGGGACGCCTTTGCCTTTCATCTCTTTTGTTCTTTGACTTAAAAAATATATCAATTTGAAGTGTGGACCTTGCATAATTCAAAGGCCAGCTAATGCTTTTGTTAAAAGAGAGGCTAGTGCCTTTCATCCCTCAGTGTCTCAGAGCTGCCGTTGTGAAACCTGGAGCCGGCGCTGCTGAGCCGCAACCACACAGCACACACAGAGCTGAGACACACAGTCCTGCTCTCACTTGTGCAATAAGGCGGATGAGACACACTTTTGGGAGAAGAAAGCAAGTGAAAGCGAGAGCAATAGTTGTGTTGCATTTAAGTGGTGTTGGCAATGTGATCCAAAGTGGAGACCTTCATTTATAACATTTTTAAACGGATTTGTTTACAAAGATGATGATAAGGGTACGTCAAGAAATAATGCTGGAATACATTATAAAAAATGTATTGATTATTGTAGCTTACATTGTTTACACCCCAACAACTTACAAAACCACAGTAAAAAAAATGCAGGTTTTCTATTATAATAAAAATTAATGTGCAAAAATTAATTGCGATTAATCGCATCCAAAATAAAAGTCTGTGTTTACATGATATATTTGTGTGTGCTGTATATAATTATTTTGTATATACAGTGCCCTCCACAATTATTGGCACCCCTGTTTAAGATGTGGTCGAGGACTTTTAAAAATTCTCCCTTTTTTTTAAACAACATAGAACCCAAATGCAAAAAAAGAGAAAAACCCAACCTTTTATTTAAGTACATTACTTTGGTGGTAAAAAAAATGTAAAAATTTAGAAAAATAAAAACTTCAAATCCTGTGTCCCACAATTATTGGCACCCCTAACAATTCCGCTGAAAAATGTAATTGATTTTAAAAAAATATATATTTTCTGTAGTTGCTAATGTTGGTCAGGATATCTAGGAACTTTTAATTAGTAATTCATGACTTCCTATTTCCCTGGGGTATAAATATGACATGACACAGAGGCCTAATTCTCTTACCCATTTGTCAACATGGCAAAGACAAGAGAACACACCATTCAAGTAAGGCAGATGTGTGTTGACCTTTATAAGTCAGGCAATGGCTACAAGAAAATAGCCACTCACCTTATCTTGCCCGTATCTAAAGTTAGAGGAATCATTAAGAAGTTTAAAACAACTGGAACAGTGACAAACAAGGCTGAAAGAGGTCCCAAGTTTATCTTGCCACAACGCACTGTGAGGAGGATGCTAAGAAAAGTAAAACAAAGTCCTAAGCTCACTGTCACAGAATTGCATCAAATAGTGGCATCTTGGGGTCACAAAATCTCCAAAACAACCATCAGACGCTCTCTACATGCCAACAAGATGTTTGGGAGGCATGCTAGGAAAAAGCCTTTTCTCACTAACACTGACAAACGTAAACGTCTGGAGTTTGCCAAGCGGCACTGGGACTTCATCTGGGATCGTGTGCTTTGGTCGGATGAGACTAAGATTGAGCTTTTTGGCAACAAACACTCTAAGTGGATCTGGTGTAAAACAAAAGATGTGTATGCCGAAAAGTACATCATGCCCACCGTGAAGTATGGTGGAGGATCTGTGATGCTGTGGGCCTGTTTCTCTTCCAAAGGCCCTGGGAACCTTGTTAGGGTGCATGGCATTATGAACGCTTTGAACTACCAGGACATTTTAAATAAAAACCTGATGGCCTCTGCCAGAAAGCTGAAGATGGGTCGTCATTGGGTCTTTCAGCAGGATAATGATCCAAAACGTGTGGCAAAATCTACACAAAAATGGTTCAGTCACAAACTCAAGGTCCTCCCATGGCCATCTCAGTCCCCAGACCTCAATCCAATCGAAAACCTGTGGGGTGAGCTAAAGAGGAGAGTGCACAAGAGAGGGCCCAGGATTCTGGATGATCTAGAAAGATTTTTCAAAGAAGAATGGTCAAAGATCCCTCTCTCTGTGTTCTCCAATCTTGTGAGATGTTATAGGAGGAGATTAAGTGCTGTCTTGTTGGCAAAAGGGGGTTGTACAAACTATTAACATCAGGGGTGCCAATAATTGTGGGACACATGATTTGAAGTTTTTATTTTTTTAAATTTTACATTTTTTTTTTACCACCAAAGTAATGTACTTAAATAAAAGGTTGGATTTTTATCTTTTTTTGCATTTGGGTTCTATGTTGTTTAAAAAAAAGGGAGAATTTTTAAAAGCCCTCGACCACATCTTAAACAGGGGTGCCAATAATTGTGGAGGGCACTGTATAAATACCTATGCATGCATGTATATATTTAAGAATTATTTGCGCTTAAATTCTGTATATATATATATATATATATATATTATATATGAATAACACATTTTCTTAAATATATACATGCATGTGTGTGTATTTATATATACAAAATAATTATATACAGCACAGACAAATATATTATGTAAACACAGACTTATGTTGGATGCGATTAATCGCAATTAATTTTTGCACAGCCCTAATTTAAATCAATACATATAAAATGTATTAAATTATATGAATGAATAATTGTTTAAAAATGTGACTGCGTTTGATCTGCAAAAGATTGCATTGTTTACCAGTTTATGATATTGCTGTCATGTTAAACTTATGCATAGAGTTCATGCGACCTCTCATGTGATGCTAGTAGTTTCAGGCAAGTCTTTGCCCTATAGAAAACTTGAAATGAAGCACAAAAACAATGAACTATATTCAACTATTTATATATTTACATGTCTCTCTCTTTGCCCTTATTTGGGTGAACCATCCCTTTAAGTGTATTTCAAGAATGTTGAGCTAACCAGTCGCTCTTACTGTGAAATCTCTTTTGTTCCGGCCTAAAACAATATATCATCTTCACGCAGTGTAACAGAACGATGACATCAGGGTCTGATAATGGAGCCTTTATTGCCACCAAGGCCATCAGAAAACCTGACTGAACGCAGTGTGCATGCGGCCCGCCGAGCAAGAGCATCACTAATCAAAATTAACCCTCACTGAGATCTCCAATGAGATGAATCTCGAGAACACAGTTTGTTCCTTTGTCTTCGGCTCACCTCACGGTTGGGTTCAGATGGAATTTCCACCTGGAGAATAATCACTCTTATTTTCTGAACTTATGGAGTGATTATATTTCTTGTACCATAGAGCGCAGACAATTCACCCATTCCCTCTGATCAAAGAATAAATAACCTAGCTTATTGTTTTCAGTGGATGTTTACAGCTATCTTCAGCTCTTCTCTGATACAGTAAATGTCAGTAGTATTAAAGTCAGTTAAAGGAATAGTTATTTTAAGTCAACAAGACATGTGTGGCCCATTTCTGAGTGAAAGTCTAAATTGCTATTTGGGTGAGAAAGTTATTGTGAAGAAAATGTTTTTCTTTAGAATAGAGTGAACTGATGAATCACGCACAATAACATGTTTTCAGACAAGTCAATTTGTATGTCAGTTTTCATGTTGGGTTTAAATGAAACTGAAAATCTTGACTTGCTCAAACTCACAATCAAGTAGCTTCAGGCCAGTTAATGTTGAAATATAACAGTTATTACTTTATTACGTACGATCTGCCGCCGAAGCCAGCAAATGTATGCGAACGCACGCAATTTAAAAAACAAAGACAAGCATATGAAAAAAGAGAGCAGAGTTTTTAAACATTTATGATACGAGCCCTCGTGATTTGCTTGTATACAGAGCTGTCACATCACACATCACATCACTGTGACACCCCCCTCCAACCTCTCTGGGAAACGCGTATATGTGTTACAAATGTCCGGGGCACAACGTTTAACCATATTTTGGATAAAACTACGACGGTAATAGCCTGCCGAGACCAAAAATATGAGACGCCTGTGTTGAAAGTCAATGGAGCGATGTAAAAAAAAGTGTCGGAGTCTGTGTGGGAGCTCGTTCTTGGCTGCGCTGTGATTGGTCAATCTACATTCTAGGGCGTGGCTTAGCCAAAAGTGAATTGTGACGAATGTTGATCTAAAGTGACGTGCAAGTCGCATGAATTCTGATTTTCCTGTTCAGACTGCGGACCTAGCGTGCCGCACAAGCCCTCAAAATGAAGCCAAAACGTCTCGATCGCCCCCCAGTGGCCAGTCCGAGTATAGGTCATAAACCTCCCCGTGTTATTTAACGGGACGTAAGACCAACTAAACAATTAAATAACACTCGACATATCCTTTTTCCAAAGATAGTTTCTGTCATTTACTGTAGTTTCGATCACGTTGATGTAATTTCAAGAGTTTTTTTTTTAAATAAGTTCGTTTTTAGTTAGTTATTTGATGCTATAAAAACAATGCTGTGACATCACACTGTAAAAAATGATCGTGATTTTAACAGTAAAAGACTGTAAAAATGCTACAGTGAAAATTTCATGTCAATTTCATGTTAAATTTACAGTTTTTAAAGTGAAAATGACCAACTCATCGTTTAATTTACAGTGAAAAAACGTAAATTGACATTCCCACAATTCCCTGCGTGACACTCCACACTTGATGTATTTTGGTTGAAATATCTTGTTTCTTCATAGTTTGCTTAGTCTTTTTCTAATCAGTTAGGTACATTAGGGTTTTATGTGACATTTAATGTTGTTAAATTAATGTTTATTGCCTTTTTAAAATGTCATGTTACGATGAAGGTGTTTAATGTTTGAGTGAATGACACTGTGCCGCTTCTATATGTTAATATTAAGTTTCTTGTGAAAGAGCTACATGTGATGAGTTTCCATATATCATGTGACTCTTATTACTGCTGTGATTGATGGATGTCAGTATATTACAATAGTATAAAACAAATATTAACACTTCAAATGGTCGATAATTCAACAGTATATCAGATAATTAAATACGATTTATTTACGTAAATGTTAAGTTAAGCCTGTAAAACCTTATTACCGTAAATTCTTGCTACCGTATTTTATATGGTAAATTTCTGGCAACCACAGCTGCCGGTATTTTACCGTAAATTGAACACTTTTTTTTTACAGTGCATGATTGACAGGTTCTCTGTGCGAAGTAGTCAACTGTGTGAAGCATCAACAGACTTTTTTTCATGTTGACTATGTGGTTAGTAGTTGTATTTACCTTATTATAACGAAGTATTACAATAATCAGACACCATTGGAGAGGAACGGCGTAGACAGAGGCCACTTACGAACAGTGTGGGGCGTGTGTCCACCTAGGAATGATAAATGCATCAGTGTATAAATCATTTGCGCCAGCTGCAAGATGTTTTTTTTTATTAATCGAGCAGCAGAAAAATATTCATTATATTAGTCGTCCAATTAGTCGACTAATCGATAAAATAATCACCCAACTAATCGTTTAGTTAATAATCGTTTACCCCAGCCCCACCAACGAGACCAGCAGCTTTACATTCATCTTGCTCGTCTTATTTCTTCCCGGCAGTGTAGTTGCAACTTTGCGTACATCTTCTTCGCCGTTACGTACATGTGCTCGGCAAGACCGTTTTGTGTTTGAGCTTTCACACGTGGCATTGTTCACGTCAGTGTGCACACTCCTATTGGCGCCCTTTGTTTATTCACAAGGCATTAAACGTTGCGCACTAAATTCGCCCTGGTGTGAACAGGCCTTTAGTGTGCACAAACCAAGGTGTTTAACATAAGCACAGCGAGCACTAAAATTAATTCTGAAGAAGAGCAGCAGGCGTCCCTTCTACACAATGCACACACCATCACAAAGAAGAAACACACAGCTGAATCGATCAAAAGCCACTGAAACAAGTTCTCTCACAGGAGAAAAGCTTGATGAAGAGTCTTGTTATCTAGTCAATGTGCTGACTCAATGCTTTCCCAGCACAGAACTCCATCAGACGTGTCCTCTCTCCCAGGGCGTCTCCTCTCGCCGCATAAATCAAAGCAGCGCTTTAAAAAAAGCTGCAGATTGTTCTTGTGCAAACATCGACAGGACCTGCAGCTTTGCCACCGCATCACGCTCCTGTTTGTTCATTAAATATTAACCTCGGCCGTTTGGTGCCCGGTCCCCCCTGAAATAGATTTTCATTTTCCGGAGCGTTCGTTTGTCCCAGCTCGGATCTGAGTCCACTGTGAAGGGCATCGCTGATCTAATCAGATCTCAGCATGTTGCCTGTGGGGAGAAAACTCTGTCCCGCTGCAGCTCAATCTCTTTCTCTTTCGTTCCCGACAAGGTCACTCAGTCGATTCCGTCTCTTTGGCCGCGTTTACACTGCAGGTCTTGCGATTTGTTGACTGATGACCAGCTTACAGCGTCTTTTAAAAGTGACCCATATCCCATATCTGCATTTACACAATATGGTCTCTGTAAAAGCTATGGTACTGACCCAGAAAGGCTTAGGCCAAACTGCGCGATTTGAAATGACGATACAAGCTTTTGCATTCCGCACCATCTGTAAAGGTCAGAAAAACATTGATCTCTTAAGGCGGAGAGAAAAGAAAAGAAGAGGAGAGCCTTTGTTGCATTGAAAAGAGTCATGTGATCGCGGTCGGTGTCCACTTGAGGCTATGTCTACATTAATCCAGACACATTTGAAAGCGGCGTTTTCGTTTAAAAACACTCTCCGTCCACACACTAGCGTTTGTAGCGTAAGTTCCAGTGTAGATGAGAAACTTTTGGAAAGGCCTGCGTTGACGTCATTCACCACCAGTGTTGGGTGTAACTAATTACTAAGTAATTAGTTACTGTAATTTAATTACTTTTCCCTTGAAAATGTAAAGTAAGGGATTACTCTTCATTTATCTGTAATTTAATTACAGTTACTTCTGATGTAATTGAGGTAAATACTGTGTATGGATCAATCCGATCTCACAGCGATTTTTATGCATTTTATGAGGTGTCTAAATCATACGACCGCACTCGTACAAATTCGTATGAATTATTGTAAAATATGTATGAAAAAAGTGTGAAATGTCATGAGATCAGACATAAAACAATAGTGGGTTTAACATCAAAATGTATTGTCTGATGCTAAAAAGTGTGTTTTTATAATGTCACCTTCTCCTCCTTGGTCAGTTTAAGGATAATTCTTGCAATTTTATAGTATTTATTTGAAAGAATTAAAACAGATTCATGTCTATCCTTGTATTATTCAGCTGGTTGAGACTGATATGGGATTTTAAAAGTAATTAGTAATTAAAAGTAATTAAATACTTTTTAGAGAGAGTAATTAGTACAGTAATCTAATTACACTGTTGAAGAGGTAATTAGTAACTAGTAATTAATTACTTTTTTAGAGTAACTTACCCAACACTGTTCACCACCGTCGCTTTTTCAATGATGTACGAGTCTTTTAACCCTTAAATGCATGAATGTCCCGCCAATGATTATTACTGTACACATTCAGGTCCTCAGCGAGCCGGATCTAAATCTAACACGGATGGCTCTCTAACCATATAAAGTTCTCTTGATATTTGCAACAATTGCAAAAGGATTAAAAAATATATTTTGTTATCGTTTTATCGATCGTTTTGATTGATAAGACCCGTATTCATCGTTTGAAATCGTTTAAAGCCCATTGATCACTTTGCACTGAAACTGTCTTTTGGATCTTGAACCGTTTGGTTCCCAATGAAGTCCATTATATGGAGAAAAATCCTGGAATGTTTTCATCAAAAACCTTAATTTCTTTTCGACTGAAGAAAGAATGACATGGATATTTGGATGACATGGGGGTGAGTAGTTTTTTTTAAAAGTGAACTACTCCTTTAAAGCGGAGAAAAAAAGGAGAGCCCTTGTTGAAGCTTAGGCATCGAAAAACGTCACTCTCAAATGTCGCTTTTTCAATGTGACTCGCATTGACAGGAATTTCCGATCTGTCCGCTTCCAACGTGGGCGCAAATGCGCGTATCTGATCTTTCATATGGAATGAGGCCTGAGTCTGGTCTGAGAATATCAGAATCCACGTGTTTTTTTCCTGCTTATATGTTTGTGGGTCATATCTGATCTGCGCCACATGGGAGGTAAAAAAAAATGGAATTAGGTCACTTGAACCATGTAAAGTAAATGTGGCCTTTGTCAGCAGAGTTTTCTAGGTTGGTCGACTGAGTGACTCAGGACATTATAACACACCTCAAAATAATCATGTCAGATTTAATGTTTAGCTTGAAGGATCAAGTGCTGCAAAGTAGATTTGCACATATTTACATACAGTATCAGTTCAGTTAAAAACCAATCCTGTCACTGATTGCGGATAAATTGCATATTCTCAAAGCTATCATCTTTAAAAATCTATATTTTGGTTCACTGACAGCTTCTCCACCAGATCCAGATCCATCAGATGACACTGACGCTAATATTTAATTGCATTTAATATATAAATGCAGAATTTACCTTGCCTTGCCATTTGATATTTGTGAATTCTTTTGTTTTATGCCTACGGTAATTGTGACTTTTTACATACTATCACTATTACATACCTCGAGTCACAAGCAACCCTATACACTTTTTACAAAAAATTTGTTAGAAAACATTCTTTTATAGAAGTTTTCTTGTAATACTGTTTATAATGAAAATATTGAGAAATACTAATGTCTGACTTTTAAAAAAATAAATGAGAAGGAGCTTAAATTGTAATAACATTGCAAAATATTATTGTTTTTACTGATTTTTGATAAAAATAAATGCATCCTTGGATGAGACTTTTCTCAAAAACATAAAAAAATCTTCCTTTCAAACTTTTGATCAGTAGTGTAAACAAAGACTGAAATAATGATTTATTGAAATAATATATCCAGCAAAGTTAATTTCAATATTCACAAAAATGTTTTCCCAGAAGTGACTTGGTTAACAAGGAGTTAAATTTTTAATACAGAAATGTACCCAAGAAAGTATAAAAATACCGAAATGCAGAAATATTGTATTTAGCAAGTCCAGCAGTATGCCATTCGGATCAAGATCTTTTGAACAAAATGGAAATGTATTCCCATATTGTGTACATTCAGCAAAACTTATAATGAATGTAACAGATTCAATAAAACAAAGGGTAGATAAATTAGGTTGTCATGGTTTTAAACATGCGTATCACACTATAATACAGATATGGTTTCTTCCTTTTCCCATCGTCAGCAGCATCTATGAAATCAAAGGGCTGATTTATGTTGGTATTTCAGACCAATTCATCTAATAAGCATCATTAGAATCAGCCGAACACAACCTTAATGACCAACTAATGGTCACTGGTCCATTTTGAATGTCAAAAGAGCCTTTCAGTTTGAAACTTTTACAGAAACAGCTCACCATCAGGTCCTCACTGCTGCCTTTACAACCACAAACAAAGATCTTACATTTGAAATCAAGAAGGAAAAGCTACACTGAACTTATTCATACCGCTCACCGGAACAACAAAGTTATGAGGCAAACACAAGCTTTGATCATGTTGTTTGATGCGTGTCGGGAGTTTCCATCACAGAGGAGCATGAGATACTATCATCCTCTCAGTCCTGACAGCACAGAGGCGTTTGACGTCTTCAACAGGGCCAGATATCTTAACGCCTCACTAACTTCACCTCAAGCTGTTATTGTCATCAAAGCTGATAAACGATCGGAGGTATGAAAGCTGTCAGTGTGTGTAAACAATCCCAGTTTCAAATATCACATCATTCTCATACATTCAAAATGATCATTAAAAAAATAGCAGTACTTTTTTTTTAAAGGTCGAATGTATAGTTTAGTAGTTATAAATATAAATATATATTAAATAACTAAAGTGTATGGATGCACTTACAGAAACTTACTGCGACTGCTTGCTAATATAATATAATATAATATAATATAATATAATATAATATAATATAATATAATATAATATAATATAATATAATATAATATAATATAATATAATATAATATAATATAATATAATATAATATAATATGTAAAACACCCACTCTAAAAAATGCTGGGTTATTTCAACCCAAATTTGGGTCAAAAATGGACAAACCCAAATGTTGGGTTAAAAATGTAATTAAAAAATGTACAGTTGAAAAGTGAAAGTTGAAGTCAATTTTAAATTTTGGGTTTGTCCTTATTTTACCCAATTTTGGGTTAAAACAACCCAGCGTTGTTTAGAGTGGAATTTATAATATTCCGAAATTGCATCTAAAAATATATTATTTAAAAATAACAATTGTCTTTAGTACAAAAAAAGGCATTTAATGATTCTGTAAATGATGATCCAAATTAGTTTACGAATATAAAATATAGTACACTCTAAAAATTGCTGGGTTGTTTTAACCTAACTTTGGGTCAAATATGGACAAACCCAGCCATTGGGTTAAATATTTTAATTACAATTTTAACAACGTTCGGGTTTGTCCATATTTGACCCAAAGTTGGGTTAAAACAACCCAGCATTTTTAGAGAGTTAGTTTAATGTGACCTTAAATGTATCTAGAAAAGTTATCAATTGAGCATCCGTCGAACTGCTGCTGGGTAACAAAGGGCCAAGTCTTTATTCATGTAGCAGAAGCTTTTATCCAAAGTGACTTGCAAATCAGGATAATACAAGCGGAACTGATTAATCCAAGAAAGAAAACAATATCAGAAGTGCTACCAGACCAAACTTCACAAGACAACAGTATATTTCTGCAGCAGAACTGGAAGTGCATTAAAACAGACAGTAGGCTAGAGAAGAGATTTGAGTGCAATTAAACAAAATGTCATAATTAAGGTCTGCATTATTTACGCTTCACTTCCCATCAGCGTTGAGGGCTTATTTTGCGATAATGACCATCTAACTGTACATGATCTCTCACTGAGAACTTTTTAGAAAGCCAGTTTCAATAAAAATAATTGTGTTCAGTACTATACTGAAAGTGCAGAAAAGCATTGTAGGTCTTCTGTTAACACCTCTATCAATTATTGACTCATTCTAATATCAAAAATAAATGCTGCTGACACGGTTCGGTTTTAATGAAGAAAACATGTGAAAGGTGCACAACCATTTCTGCTGTACCTCTGAACCTCACTTCAGTAAAATTACTTTGATCAATTCAGGTGTGAAAAGCTCATTTGAATGCCTAATTTTTGCTGCGTACTCGTTCTGGGTCACTGCCTCTGAAGTCTCCGGCTAAATGTGCCATGTATACAGCAGGTAAATACACACATGGATACGCAAACACCAGCAAACCTCGTGTTTGAAACTAGCTGAAAGTTGTTTGAACATCTGAACTGCTCGCCTGATGAAAAAGAGCTTTTATTGTGTTACCGCTGTGAGACGCACAAGATCTGACAGGGCTTTTGTTCAACATCCCTTGGAGTTACACAAAACTGCTTTTAAAGGAACAGAACTAGAATTAAAGAAATAAGTCAGACAAACATCGTTTACTCATCCTCATGTGGTTCAAAACCTGTGATTTACTTTCATGGAACATAAAAAGAGATGTTTTGCAGTTCAACTAAAGCATGTGTCCGTTGAGCTCCAAAACCATCAGAAAAGTACTTTTTTCTTTCTTTCTTTCTTTTGCATTATAAATATTAGATGCAAAAAGTTCAACTTTAAAAAAATAATAAACAAAAAGTAGACATGTTAAACTGAAATAAGTTGAAGAACTAAAACTAACACTGAAATACAAATAATATATAGGAATATTACAAAAATGAATACAAATGGCAAAAGCACCTAAGAAAGTACTCAAAATTAAAGACACAATATGTAAGTTTTTTTCTCCACAAGAGGGCGCAGTTTCCAACAATACCAAAGGCGTAGGTTGATGACGCAGTGATGAGCTGAATGATGGGACTTGCTGTCAAGCTGATGGATCTAATAAATGTTGATGGATGAGAGCAAACATTCATGTTTTTTAACAGGTCACGATTGCTAAAGAGACAGATATCACACGCGAGTCCCGCGGATATAAAGGAATAAGGACATGTAATTCTACCTAACGACTCGCAAGTGCTGGATTACTCACACAGGTCAGTTTATTAGACATATTAAACTTGTGAGGTAACGCAGCGCTGCTTCACTTGGTCTAACGTTACACTATCACACTAAACGGCATTTAAATGTGCGTTGAAAGTTATAATGTTATACTACGTGTTAGTTCGTTTGCTATACGAAACTAGCAGTAATCTAGATTAACATTAGAATAACATACTGACCATATTCTAACATTTCATCATGTTGAGCTCATGTTATATAACATTGATTTGTTTCATGTGCATTTGCTCAGCTGTCTAATAAAGCTGTGGTGTCGTGACTCGTGAAGATCTGTCGAGTCCAAGCTAGTCGCGGACGTGAAGCTCTCGGCATCTCAAAAACGCCACGCTGATATTGATCCTCATTTTAGTTCTTGTTAGTCCCAAAGTCTGATTGCCATGGCCTATGTTTGAAAGAAACGCTAAACGTTACGCACTACGCAGTTGTCCAGCATGGCTACTGCAGTAAGAACGGAAACCGAGGACAGTGCGGATATTGCGTCATCAACAGGCAACATTTTTTTCCCGGACGGCCACTTATTTAAAATTGGAATTTCTCTGAAATAAAAAATATTTGGTGACTTTTGCGATATTGTAAGTACACAACTGCTGGAAATATATCACACTGTACAAGTGTATTTGGGGTATTTTATTACAAAATTCTTACATATTGTACCTTTAAAATGAAAACTATAAATGCTATAATAGTACTAAAATAACACTAGCATGAAACATCCTGAAATGCCGTATATGAGATTCGAGAGCTAGCGAGGAGGGATATATATTCATTTTCATTCTGCTCCTCACACAAACCTATCGCTTGGCTTAAAAAAACAAGCCAAATCGAGTATTTCATGATCTTTTTTTGGTCCTTTTTTGTCATTTTTGGAGCTTGACAGTCAATAACCTCCACTTTCATTGTATGGAAAAGAGCAGCTTGGACATTCAACAGAATGTCTCATTTTGTGTTTCACACAAGAAAAAAAAATCATGCAATAAAAAATTGCACTGGTGTTTTTGAACAAAATATCAAACATTTCTTGAAACAAGATACATTTATTTGAGAAGCAATGCAGCAAAAGATATTAATACTTGTTTTCAGATAATACATCTTTAACTGTGTATGAAGAGTTATGAAGTGCCATTTGAAATTTTCATTTTTATCAAGCTTGTATATTTAAGTTCACTTAAATGGCAATGAAGATGACCCATTAATTGTCATGTACTGTAAGTGAAATTACTAAAATTAAATATACAAGCTTGATAAAAATGATCATTCTAGAAGAAAATTTCAAATGGCACTTAGAGGCTTTTGCATCTGAACTCTTTGCATTTTATTTCTCAGACTTGATTTTAGTATTAAAAAATAATAATAAAAAATAAATCAGACACTGCAGTAAATATACTTATATTCAAAATAAAATATAAGAAAACAAGTGCTTATAGTAAGTCATAATGCAGTGTTGCATCAAGTGAATTATCTAGTGTTTTTTTGAAAATTAAAGAGGAAAAACAAGCCAATAACACTCATTTAAAAACACTTAGTAATGTCCAATTATCTCTTTTAACAGAGTATTTCTCTATTAAACCTAAATCAACAACTGAGCTATAGTGAAAACCTGCACGTTTTTCCCTAATTAGTCTATGCCGATGTGTTTGATATCTTTCTTGGAAGCGCACGCTAATAATAAGATGGTAAACCACAAAGCAGAATAGTTTGACAGCTTAGTACAGCAAAATGTTGTTTAACCTTTCACTAGACAGATCAGCTAATTAACAGCATCCACACACACACACACACACTTTTGGTCCACAGCCATATTGAACAAGCTCCGGTGTGAAAGAATCACAGTCTCCCAGCAGGCGGAGAGGGCTTGTGTGATGAAGCGCTCTGATTGGCCGTTGCTATAACAATAGGGGAGGAGAGACAGCCAAGTGGGGGTGGAGACCCAGCATGATTATAAAATCCTTCAGTGAGGCACATTTGCTTCCTGTATGTTTTTATTTTTTTATTTATTTTCTGTTATGTTTCCTCCTGTCAGAAGGGTCTCTCATGAGCAGAGGTAGGAGGGATCGCAGAGAAGGGACGCGAGATAAACGCCCGTGTCTACTGCATGCACCCATGCATGCGTGCTGCAGACTAAATAAGACACCTCCAGGCTTGGATTATCTGTGTGCCGGTGCGCTGACTGCCTTCAGACCTGGAGGCCGCCCTCCTCCTCCTCCTCCTCTTTCTCCTCCCTTTCACACTGAAGGAAGAGTAGAGTAGAGACGGTCTACTGTTTGCCTCCTGCAGACTCCAGCCACTCCTGTGAGTATGCAACCGTGTCTGTGTTGTTACATGAACTGTCATGACTTTTGAGATGCTTCTGACTGTGTCTGCTGCACTTTGATGCACTGCTGCTGTGGTTGTCGTTTCGATCTAGACTGAAGCCTTCTGATTAAAAGCGTACACCTAGCGCTCGATTAACGCTCTTTCCCTTCAGGTTTCGCTCATCTTGATAAACCCACATGCTGACGCGCAGTGACGCAACGCATGCGGCTTCGGGGTCATGCGTGTTCAAAGCCTACACACACTCGTGATTCACACTCCGGGACTATACAGTAGATTTGCAGAGAGAGTCCTGAGAACAGTGCAATGTTTACATAACACGCCTGCTTATTGTAACCTATCTGACAGCACTCGAACGCACAAATAGAGTCGGTCAATAACATTAGTGTGAAGCAGGACCAGTGTGATGCCACAATAGGCGGCCGGCGGTGGCTCATTAGTGCAGAAAGGAGCTATTAATAAACTAGTCATGTATCTTGAAGTCAAGCAGCTTTAAAGCTTCCCTATATGCTCACCAAGGGCTGAAAATGAGAGGAAAAAGTTCTTGATGATGGTCCACAGATAAGCGTTTTGGTTTCTGGATCTTCAAAGCGACAGTATGTGATGGTTTTCCACAGAACAAGAGAGTAAAAAGTTGTTTGAGAAACTTTAAAACTTGTCCTGTCAAAGCATGAATTCACAAACAAATGTCACTCTCACAACTCTTCAGATCAGATCTCAAATGTTCATGTGACCACAGAGAGGATCCACGGGCACGTTGTATTTGCTTGAGGGCAAGTGACTTGTTATTTACTTACTTAGTTGCTTTTGAGACTAATTACTTATGAGAAATGTTCAGACATTTGATTGCGTATGTTGGTGTCTTGCCAAATCTGAGCACAGTTTAAGACTTTTGAAACACTAGAGACACATGGGTGGACTGGGGAAAAAGAAAAAGCCTCTATTTCATTTAAGAAACACTTGAGATACTGAAGAGATGTGTAACTTCCTATGGGTGGAAAACTACTGGAAACAATAATAGAAATGGGTATTTTTAAATCAGTTGACTCAGTTTCCTTAAAATTTGCTGTTCCAAGAGTGGACGATTACCTTGGTTTAAGAGAGAGAATATGAGGTCAAACCTGTGATGCGGGGAAGACAACAGCATTATATAAGTTTATGAGTTCCTTTATAGGATGAGAATATGACAGATATTATCACCTCAGTCTAGACAGCCAGCATTTCCTCTCAAGGCTAAATTGTGTATTCAGGAGGAGCAATTGGGGTTTGTTGGTCCTCTAACTCGGTTAATTTCCTTCCTCGACTGTGAAGACTTACTTCGGGAAGGCGATTGAAGATAATTGCGCAAATGGGTCTAGGAGGAGAGCATCAAATGAGAGGTTTTATTGCTCTTTTGAGATAAACTGAGCCACTCATACAGTATAGTCCTGGCTGCGAAGGCTGCAGTGACGCACACAAATGTCCTAAGCAAAACGTATCATATATCATGTGCTTGGATCCGGTGATGTTAATGGCTCTGTGTAAGTATCAGGAAACAACAAAAGCTCCTTCAAGAATTTCCCTGTGGTTTGTATCCAAGCTGGGATACAATTTCAGACCCATGTGATTATAAAAGAAGTGCTTTTTGCCTTTCTTCCCCACCTTTGAAATGGAAATGACACAAAATTCCCTGCCTAGAGACGGAAATAACACATCAGGAGACTGAATGTGCACAAACCCCACCCAGTATTGTGGACGATTCTCGTTAATCAAAAGAGCTGCTGTGCTTTGATGGTGAAAACAAGAAGATGAGAACAAGGTCGACCCAACATGGACACCAGGGTACAGGCCTGGGGCGGCGCGGAGATCTCCGTTCAACCTCTTCACCATCTGCCCTCTCACGATCTCTCGCCTCACTGGCATCAGTGCTCACGGCCCTGTGAACTAATAACCTCTGTTCGCACCGCTAGCCAGCGTTTCTGAGTAATGTTCACACCACCGACAGATTCATCACTCAAAACAAGATGCTGGATTTCGCCGGTGATGAACTGCAGATGTCAATGAACTTGCGTAGAGTTTGCAATAGGAATGATGAACAAATTCTTAAAGCACATTATGAGTAGATTTACGGTGTATATTAACCATATCCTTATGAAATAACCATTATATTGAAGTTCCCTCAGGTTCTGAATAAAATGAAAATTTGGAACTTGAGGGATGCAAATAAAAAGTTAATAACATTCAAGTTAGAAGGAGTAAAACTAATATTATTGAATAATTGTAATGCAGTAGTAGAAAACTTTTTTCTGATAATTTACTCACCCCCATTTCATCCAAGATGTCCACGTCTTTCTTTCTTCAGTCCAAAAGAAATGTTTTTGATGAAAACATTCCAGGATTTTTCTCCATATAATGGACTTCAATGGGAACCAAACGGTTCAAGGTCCAAATGAGAGTTTCAGTGCAGCTTCAAAGGGCTTTAAACGACACCAGATGATGAATAACGGTCTTATCTAGCGAAGCGATCGGTCATTTTTTAAAAAAATAAATAAAAAAAGTTTAAGTTTTATAAGCACAAATGCTCGCCTGGCTCTGTTCTGTGATGCATGTTCGTGACTCTCCTGTTTGAATTCTTTCACCAAAATGCACGAATCTTTTTTCGAGTCATTTCATTCATTTCGTTCGTTGAATGAACCAAATGACTCGAAAAAAAAGGTTCGTTCATTTTGATGAACGAGTTCGAACAGGAGAGTCACGAAACTGTCTTTTGGACCTTGAACCGTTTGGTTCCCATTGAAGTCCATTATATGTAGAAAAATCCTTAAAAAGCTTAATTTCTTTTCGACTGAAGAAAGAAAGATGTGGACATCTTGGATGACATGGGGGTGAGTAAATTATCAGCAAATGGTTTTTTTAAGATAACTCCTTTAGTACATTTCCATAAAATTGGCAAGTTTTAATGTTGCTCAACAACCATAAGCAAGCAACTAAACTCTGTATGAGATGCATCCTGTTCTATATTTACATTAACTCCACATTTCTTTGTCGCTCTCACATGTAAATAACGTAAAGCAGAATTTCTACAAGTCCGTCTACACATCCTCACAACACCCAACTCGAGTTTGTACAGCACTTAATCAGAAAAGTACTTCAATTCATGTGCAACTGGAATAATGAGTAATTAAGACTCACTAATTGATACATCCTGCTCTGTTGTAGAAATAGTCAGTGTGCAAATAATATGAGAAACACAACTTAAACTGTATTTTGATACACCAAGCCCAGCTAGATAACAATCAGATCATTTTGATTCTATACTTAATATAAACCATAAAAAACTGGTACTGATCCTAACAGCCGTAGATGCATTTTATACATTAACTCCCGCATATCCTTCTGTTTTGACTTCTTTTGTAAGATTCAAACCTCTCCCCACTTTGCAAGTCACACTCAGAACAGTCAGGGAGAGGAAGAGTGAGAGAAAAAGAGAGATACACTATTGATCTGCACAGACTAATTATGGTGTTTAAAGTCTCTATAGGGCACCGATTGATTTACTAGAAATAACTGATAGGAGGAGTGCTTATTGATCAAGCGTTGCTTCAGAGCTCTGATGACATCAGTATAAACCTGTGAGTGATTACAGGAGACTAATGGTGTGCTGCTAGAAAAATGATTAAACCCTAATTAATAACCTTTATAGTATATGGCACCAGGTGACAAAGGTTGGCCCACTCTTCTATTTAGAACCAGAAATGGTTCCATCCCCCACTTCAAATGTGGAATTCCAAAATGGTTCTATATAGAACCAATTTTTTTTGGTAAAAGGTTCTATTGGCCAAGTATGGAACCCCACGGTTCTATATAGAACCCAGAGGAACCCTTTTTTTAAGAGTGTATAGAACCTTTTAGGGGTTGCAAATACGTAGCGCTGATAGAACCTTTTCAGGTTCTATATAGAACCTTTTCTTCTAAGAGTGTATTTTAGAACTGGCTATACATGCATACACATCAGCTTAGCATGTATGCCAGAGCTGCTTTTGCGGCAGAACAAATTTATTCTCTGTTGCAGGAGTTCTTTCAATAATAGGAATGATCTGAGGGATAGGCTTATTAATGGTATTTCCCAAGTCAAACATTAAAAACCACTCAGAACGCCCATGCAAAGGTCTAGCAATGCTTCAAAAACCATCTTACAACACCCGAGCAACTGCGTAAGTGCAAAAAAACCCTACAATAACACTCTAATACCTCAGAAACAAACAAATGATGCAGAATACCCAAGCAATCAAGTGACACACTAAAAATCACTCAGAATACCCTAGCAACCACACAGCAATGCACAAACCACTCAGAACGGACCGTCACCCGCATAGCAACAAAAAACACTCAGAACAGACTAGCAACCACATAGCAACAGCATATAAAAACCACTTGGCTAATCTATTAGGTTAGCTTAGCAAAGCAACACCAACACTTTTAGATAAACTGTTAGTCAAGATTTGGCTTCAGATGCATGTAATGTTAGCCTTTGTAGGTCTGGAATGTGTCATGACTCGTATCATGGTGACTCATAAGACCTGTAATAATAGACGAACACTAATCATGTTAGTCATGATATATTTCCCCATGTGTTGCATGTGGCTGTTTGTGTTCATTTAACTTCCCTGTTCAAGTCTTTCATTTTGGCATGAACTGTTCTCAGTTCAGTCTTTTCTCTGTGAATATCAGGGTGAAGATGTGCCACCTACAGTGCAAACCGAGCTAGTCACCCAGCGGAGCGGAGGTAGTTAGCCCGTCAACACTTTCATTTCTATTAATCATATCTCGTTGAGGCTATTTATTGGTCATATCTTCTAGAAATCAGTTCCACAGGACATATCCATTATTCATAATTAGCCAGCCATTTAGCTGTATAGCTCGATTTTCTGTGCTTGAACAGACTCCGTCTAGCACTGACAGCCTCATTGTTTAGTTTTGGTGTCAGGAAAGAAAAATCCCAAATTTATGTCCCCTCATAAGTCCTGATATATAAATATAGCCTATTTTAAACAAGATTGTAGAACTCACATAAAAATATAATACACAGGAATCATGCATCTCTCATTTCAGAAGTCTGAAATCAAAAGTCAACGATCTCGAAATAAACTCAAACATTTTTCATGAGATTCCAAGACCAAGTTATCGGAGCTAATTTTCACATCCATTTTTGTAATAGCTTTAGCCTTAAAAAGCATGTCTAGGAAATTTGAGGAGAAACACAGACACATAAAACATAACCCAAAACACTATTAAGCCCCCCTGAAATATGAAATGGCAACCAGTGAGCATAAATCAATCAAACATAAGATAAAGTCTCTGCTAGCTTAGCAAAAACACTAGCATTCATGTGCCTCAGACTAGCTGATTCCCTGTCATGTTTACAGTAGCTAACCTGCTGTTTGCAGTAAATAAAGGAAGGAAATGTTGCCCAACATTTCAAGTTAATCCAGTTTTACTCATAAAAGGGCAACATATTGACCTCTATATGTCAAACTCAAGTAAAGTACTGTATTTATGGATCGCTAAAGATTTTGATAATGCCTGCTAGCAATCGTCACAGCGGGAGGGTAGAAACTCAATGCATCTAAGGAGCGACAAAATGACCATGTAGTCTTGATAAAAATCACAGTTTGTTCTTTCTCACCAGGCTCAGTTTCTTTTCACGTTATTGTGAGGCAGCTGAACGAACACTAGCACGACTATTAAAGATGTTTAGCTGATAGTTGCCAGTTCTGTTTTGTTATGTCTTTTTTAAATAAGAGGAACACTAGAGCCATTGTTTTAGCTTGACGCCAGAACATTTCTTTTTTTTTTGTTGTTTGTGCATCTACATAACTAAAGAAAGAGCTTCTTGTAGTGAAACAAGGCATCTCTGGCGTCGGTCATAATGACGCGGACAGTGAAAACAAAGGTCGTTTTTATTGCTTTTTACTGCTGGTAGGCTTTCTAAAAATATATGATCACTCCCTCCCCCAGATTTGTGTGCATTTTGAAGTCAAGTGTTTACTCAAGTAATGAAAAGCGTCCGAGAAAATGAAGGAAAATTATATGACACCAGCACTAACAGCATTACTAATGCATCATTCACAGCTCGCTCCTTTCTGAAAAAGACAGTCTAATGTGGCAGTCAAAGTAACATGCATCTTTATCTATGTCCACACATGCCGTGAAGCCAAAGGCAATGACAAATGGCCCTTCCTGTCATGCCATTTTCGGCTTGGCCAAATATTAAGCTGTCTTTGTGTCCTTGGAACCCATTTATCTTAGTTTAGTCGTATGATTTTATAGCTTGACAGGCAGGAATATTGTATCGGGGCGATACGCATTTGAGGTGTCGTCATCCGTCTTAAGGGGAACGTCTCAATTTCACAACCGCTGGGGCTGGACGAGTTACAATGCATTCAAATAACCATTGGCTCCTTATAATAACATGACGAGAGAACCACTGGCCCCCAAAATGAAATGTTTAGGAACCAAATGACTGGAGTTGTCAAATAACATAATCTCTCACTATAGACGGCAGTTCAGAAGCAAAGTTTTGTTTAATTGTACCTAACTATACTAAACAATAGCCTGTACTATTTATATAACACTTTTTTTAAACAAAAGTGTTGTGTATCTTTAACTACATGTTGACTAGTGAACAATCACTAATGGGCTCTATGCACGGCGTTATTTCCGGTGAAGGATTAAGGATGCTCGATAACTTCCGCCGATCATACAGTAGAGTCCAATGCAATACCGAGAATTTATATTGAATTTTATACTCCATGGTTATACTAATGAAATGTTAGTCACAAAAACAGATAAAACAGACACCCCTCGTTGTGTTTATGCTTCTTTTTAAAATTATATTAAATAAACATAACTATATATAAAATTACATCTAAACGTATGTACGTTTCGTTTCAAAGACGGGAGGACAGTAAATATTGAAGACTCTGCCATAATCCCGTTTTCTCCGGTTTTCCTCCGCTTTAATCAACACAACCGGAAATGGACGAGCATCCTTATGTCAAATGCGGAACTTATGCGTGCCGTGCATATAGCCCATAGATTAAATTTACTCACCCTCATGTCGTTCCAAATCCGTAAGACTTTCGTTGATCTTCCGAACATAAATTAAGATCTTTTCAATGATCTTTTCAGTCCAAATTTTCTGAAGAGACTTGATCGCTTTATATGATGAACAGATTTAATTTAGGCTTTTATTCACATTATATAAAGATTGATCAGCAAACAAACAGAAGCTCAACGAACTGGTTTGATGAATGAGAATGAACCTCATTGGTTCTTACAGAAGCTCAAACATGCTGTTTCATTCATGAGAATGAAATCTGAAAGCTCTTTTCATTAAAAAAGACCTTCATTTGTGTTTCGAAGATAAACGGGTTTGGATTGACATATCAGGGTGAGTAAATGACAAAATTTTAATTTTTGGGTGAAGTATCCCTATCAAACATTAATTGGCCAAAAATGACTCACAGTTTAGCGAGTGATTCCAATATATTTGTGAGTTTGAGACTGCTCCAGATTCATAAGAGTCATTAAATCAATGTCATAAAAAGACACACATTGAGGAAAATAAACTTCTCTCATCCATAGCTCATTTAAGGTGAAAATTACAACATGTATGTCTGTATCTCTGATCTGAAAACACAAGTAAAGTATCACGTTAATAGTTAAAAAAGTACAAAAATAACTGCTTTACTCAGGTTTTGTTTTGGCTTCCTAAAAGAACAGGCTTTAGTGGGATCTGGAATTCAGTGTAATCGCTTGTAGGGATGTCATTCTGAGAAACAAGGGCAACGTTGTGCTGGCATATTGCGAGTTGTAAAACCGCACTGAAGCATGATTTGAACGAGCGCTTCTGTCACTGAGGCGTAAACTAATCTGACCGCAGGACTGAGCGCGGCTTGTCTTTATGTGGTTTGGGTTTGAGTCAGAATTGAAAATCTGGGTTACATCCTAATGCAGCCATTAAAGCATTATTGCAGAGGCAAACCATCTTGAGATGATGGACATGAATCTTCTGATGGACAGGTAGGCTAAATTAATACGTTCAATAAGATAAACGTAAATGTACTGCATGTGAAAGTTATCTTTAGAATCACCCATGGGAAAGACAAATCACACATGACATTTTGTCAATATCTCAATTGTTTCACCTAGACAGCTAGCCTGCTTAAAACTAGACCATTCTCAGTCGTAACCGAGTTATGGTCTGGCAAAGTGAATCATTTCCAGAGGGGCGTCAACAACAGACGTCGTGGATAGGCCTAAAACCAATCAGAGCGATGAAGGAGATGACGTATGCAGAGCGGTTGTTCTTTGCTCGGTTTTTAACAAAAAGGAAACGTTCAAATCGCTTAAAACACATGCAATAGATGATTCGAACGAGTGATGTTCGATGACGGCATCCATCTTTGTAATGTAGGCTACAAATGTGCTTCAAAATCCCAGTGCTGACGTCATCGTGTAAAGCCCGCCCCAACGTTTCTGATTGGTGCCTCGATTTCGACGGATTGGAAATGGGCTTGAATGAGCTCTTGACTACAGTACCTTTCAGAGCAAATCTGCCGGCAAATCACACACCATTCACCATGCCTTGAGATTGGCATGGTTTTACTTCAGTTAGCCTAATAGCTGGTTTGATTTGCATTGAAAGGTCTAGGTGTGGTGGAAGGTGTGGGGATATTTTAATCCCAAAGGCCAAGGGAACTTTATCAGGATGCATATTATCCTGGATCCATGAAATAACTGGCTTTTAAAAATAAAAATCTGCCTGACTCTATGGGAATTTAACATAGGTCTGTCCTGACTTATGTATGCACCCTGTATTTTAAGGAAAAACATTTATTTATTTATTTATTTATTTATGATACATTATTCATTCACAAAGAAAATTTGTGTCCTTAAGGTTGGAGTTTTCCTCATTTTTCTAATTAAGGCATTAAGATACATATCGAAAAGATGATTTTTTATTCCTCTTTTTAGGCAACTTTAGCATGGGTGTCCAAACTTATTCACACCATTGTAAATAATCATTTTAGTCCAAAAATGCGCAGTTATTTGGCAGTTGGGTCTTTTCAAGCTCGGATCACGTTCTCACCACAAACGAACCGCTCCAGGGTTAGTTTGAAAGCGTACCGAGACCACCTCGCTTGTTTGGTCCGCTTTTGGTGCACCCGAGTGCGAATGCTGCCTTCACACCTGTCCAAACGAACCGCACTTTAGTGAAATTCAATCGAACTAAATGAGGCAGGTGTGAAAGCACCCTAAGACATTGTTTTTTAATATAGAGAAAGATCATGAATCGATTCTCATTTATCTGTCCTGTTTACTGTGACTTCCACTGTGTCCTCAAGACTTCCCTCAAAACTAACACCAATGCCGCTGAGACACTATCCCTACGTAGTTCATTCCTCGCTTTACTGATTTAACTCACACAACAGCAAGGCTAAATTACACGTCTGCTCCAAATTGCCATTGTTTTCACTCATTTTACTCAGAATACTGGCAAATCTAGAGGAAAAACATGTCATTATCTGTTGCTGGCTTTTACTTTCATTATCAACTTTCAAAACAGCCCCACAATTTCAGGCCTGAATGGTTTTACGATTTTTAACACCATTGTCTCAACAAATTGTGGCAACAGTCTTGTAATACCGTATATAAGAGCCAATGTAAGCGGCAATGAGCACCTGATGTTTCCCTTTACTGGAGCAGCACCTTTATTCCTCCTGAGACGACATTACAGGGGTGAACTTCTGGATGAAAGGACTCAGTCGATCCCCCTGGGCGTCTAAAAGAGGATCTAGGTCATCTTTTTACACATTCAAGGGGTTCGTACAAAATATAATTATTATTTCTGGATGAGTTGTTTTCTAGAAAAGCTGCAGTGTGTACTATGTCGAGGACAAATCATACATTAAATGTCTTATAAATAAAATAATATTGTACACAATTCTTTACTGAATTAATTACATGTAAAACAAAAAAAATCTTCACAAATACACAAATATTAAAATTCTGTCTGATAATCATAAGCCATTCATTATTATGATGTTATTGCTGATAACCAAATAAATTGCTGATATTAAATCTTAATAAATATATCTAAATGTGCATATTTTTATATAAATAAATATATAATATATTATAATAAATAAAATAAATATAAAAAAATAATAAATAAATAAATAATACATTGTAAATTCTATAAGTTAAATTAGAAATCACAATATTATAATATTCTATAATATTTTCTATTTATTTTTAAATCTGCAAATGCTTAATGTTGTCATTAAATTATCATTAAAGTGATTTAAGATTCAATTTAAATGAGCATTTTAAACAGGGAGAAATGAGCATACAAAGTGAATATTCTATATCATCCAAAATACAAATAAATTAAACCAAAAATTATTAATAAATCTATAAATTAAAAACTAATATCAACTGTTAACCAATATGGTGGAGATACAATGTGCATCAAAACACAATAACTAGAATTCAATGTTGTTGAAAACCAATTAAAAAAATGATATCAAAGTGCCTTACAAACCACCCAGTGAACAAGCCAAAAACAATAATAGCACTAAAAGAAAACTTTCAAGGAAATATTCTGTGTGTGTGTGTGTGTGTTTTCCCAAATCAAAACCCAGGTTCTTCACGAAAAGTTGAAAATGACAACTGCAATGCTACTGTTGATTAACAGTGACATTTACACCATACAATTACACGCAACAAGCTGTTTTTTTTCTTTGTGCATGAAAAGAGGGATATCCTTTTTCACCTTCAAATCAAATCACAATATTCAGCACCACCAGCTGCTCTCAGAGGTCTCCTTGTGGCCGTCTCTGCATGCTCTCATCCTAGACAAAAAAACTAGCATTTGATCAAGTGCAGTTTTGAATGAACTGAACCCACGGGCGCCTAAGCATCAATTAAAGTGTAGGTGAAATGATTTCCCTCTCTGTACGTCAGTCAGCCTCCACAATGCTCTGACGCCACTCCACTGGAGGGCTTAGCCGTGTTCGCCAAAGGCAAATGTCATGTTGTTTTCTCATTGTTCAATAAATGGACTCGGTAGATGGACATCTGTGCAGTAATGCCAGTGCTGTAATTGCAGCAGCAAAGCCAGATGGGAGAAAAAAAATCATTGGCTTTAATGTCACAAACAATCTCTGCAGGGTGTTTGGATGCTTGAAAAGTTTCCTTACACATCCAATAACCAGACTTGCAACTAGATTTGATCTCCATTCTTTTAATAATGGGCACATGAGGATGACCTTGGGTTTGGAGGGAATCTTTGGGGAGGGCAAACCCAGAATCAAACGCCATCCGATTGTCACTCGCGGGCGTACGCGGGAATCTAATAGGCAGATGAATCAAAAAAACGCCTTCATGTTTTCTCTCTAGTTTGGACGGATGCAGAAAAAGGCGAATTGTCCTGACACACTACCGTAGAGAAAGCAGCTTGAGACATCACTGTTGCACCATCAAGGGCTTCCCGCTGCCAAATGATGGGTTTTCCCGCTCTGAGCCGAGGGCCAAGTTGATCTGGCACGAGAACGAGAGCAGATGCCATTTGATGATGGCGAGCCAGAGACGGGACGGCCAAGCTCTGTCAGAGAGATCAGAATCTTCTCATTATTTTCTCACATCTTTTCATGTGGCAAGTCGTGTTCCCAATCAAAACCCGCCATACCCCGCAGAGTGTACGGTTTATAGAAAAACTAAATTAGGCTATGTTTTTCGGTGCGTTTTCGCCATGCGGGGGTTCTGGTTGCAAGTTTTCGTTGTGTATGCGGGGCCTTGAATGAGACCTGCGTGGATATTGGCTTTTTGGCCGGGTGCACGGCCTGCCAGTGTGTGCTCTTTGATTCATGTTGAGCCAGATCTGTAGTCTGCAAAGAAGACAAATGGGGCGCATCCTGATCTGGAATGCATTCCTGGCAATGAGCAATTAAGCAGCTTTGGAAAGTTAGTGAAAAAGGTAGATCAAATCAAAGTGTCTCTTTTATGTTCGCTATTTTCTAAAGACAGATTAATTACTGACAGCCTGACAGGCTGACTTAGTGTAAACAGACAAAAATAAAAAAGAACATCACCGATACTTAAAGGAAGAAATAACGTTCTGTCATAATTTGAACATAAAATAGAAATAGAAATCAGTTTGGTTCTTCCAAATAGCACGCCTTCTATATAAGAAAGTCAGGAAAGACATGAGGGTTAAGTAAATGATAATGGATAAACATGAAGTATTTATTCAAACACATTAAATATTGAAGAACAGATTAGGTAAAATACTACAAGTATGCAATATAGGTGCATATATTGAGCAAAATGCTCTCTAGCTGAGTTTTTGGAAATTTGCTGTTCTGAGGCATTACGTGACATTGTTTACAAGCTGATTTATTGACATCTTTCCGCGCTTGAGTGATTACATGGGACATGATACAGATTTTAGTAAGTTGTAATGTGTCTTTTCAACATACCCTCAGATGTTTGTGTTGTAAATATAAAGCGGAAGAGATGATCGGTTCACATGCGCTCCGCTTCACTTGATCTAAGGCGGCAACAGCGATTTGTTAAGCCACATTGAAGAGCGGCAAATTATTGTTTGAATTTCGTAATAAAGTTGACAGCTAAGACTTTTGCTGTGCCCGAAATCGTCCCCAATACCCTTAAATAAGGCACTATTTGAAAGGACAGCCATTTGTAGTGGTGTCCAAAATCATAGTGGACATTCAATCCCACAATAATGAGGTGTTACAACCGATGTAGACTCAATGGCTACATCAATTCACTCACTCGTTTTTATTCGCTCCATCAAGTAGACTATATTAGTGGAGTAATTTAAGGGATACACTGTAAAAATGAATATGCTTTATCTAATCAATAAAATTGTGGCAACAGATTACAAACAATATTATTAATTAAATTCAACAAATTAGAATTGAGTGATAATTAATTAATTAAACTAAAATATCTGAATAACAGACAGACGTCAAAGATTAATTAACCCTCTGGGGTTGTTCGTTTCAGAGTCACACTCGGGGTGTTCGGGTCCAAATGGACCCAAAGGGCGGAATTCATATTTAAAAAAAAAAAAATCATGATATTTTTTTTTACTCGTTTTTTATAATATTTTTTCTTTTTTTCTTTTTTTGGTGTTTTGAGAAAATTTCAAAAATAAAAAAAAAATATAATTAGTATTAATGCAATAATTATGACAAAATGTCCCCCCATTGAACATAATAGAAAAAATATTTAAAATTTTCTTTTCTTTTTTTTTTTTTAAAGCTGTATTTCATTTTAGAGTCAAGCCTAGGCCTAATAAAAGCATTTTTAGAGATTCACCCCTTCACTGTTGTGTGCTTTTTTTCAAGATCGTGGCTGATTTGTAGATTGTACGCACAAAAAAACTCAGTATTTTCACATTTTTGCCAATTTCCCATTCATTTTCTATGCGGGTCCATTTGGACCCGAACACCCCAAGTGTGACTATTTTTTTTACAACCACTTAGACTATTCACATCCTGTCCCCAATTTTTGGGGGTGTTCATATCAAATACCAACAAAGTCACCAAATTTCGGACCATTTCGTATTTAAATTCTTCGGGTCCACTTGGGCCGAACAACCCCAGAGGGTTAAGAACTCTTTATTTTATATTGCCAACATTGAAGACACTTGATGTTAATAAGCAGAATCACTGAAGGAGAAAACCATCATTTTAAAACAAACCTAAAACAAACACTGATCACCATAATGGTGACTTAAATGTACTTCTTTTATTACTCATTTTAAATGGTTAACTTTTAAGGAATTAATTTGATTAATTATTACTCAATTCTATTGTTAAATTGAATTAATAATATTGCTTGTAATCAGTTGCCACAATTTTTTGGTTAGATAAAGCGCATTCATTTTTACAGTGAGGGTATATTTCGAACACAGTTTCTGTTCAATATCAGAAAGTAACAAAGCCCAAAGCTTATTGAGATATAATGGATGGGAGAATCAATATTGGTTCTTCAAAATTGAAAATCGATTGAAATCGAGAAATCTGTATTTTTTTACCCATCTCTACATGTTCTTCAGGAAATGTCAAACTTTTATCTGCCTTGTGCGGCTGGTTTCGTTGCGCACAGACAGAGAGGTTAAACATTCAGTGTCTTTGCACACCTCACCAATGTTAATGCCATCTTTGATCTTGGCGTCTGCCAGGAGATGGAGAGAGGGAGTCAAGGACAGCAGGGGAGTTTGGGTGGAGGGCTGGCGAGCACAGCTGTTCCTCGCTGGTTCAGACATCCACAGACTCATTCAAAGGTCAACACATACTGTATCAGACTGCAGCTTTGCTAACAGTGCAGTACTCAATTAAGGGCTCTACATTAGGGGAATGTAAGCAGAGATGGATGTGACAGTGGGAAGATTACGTAATGAGAAACAGAATAGCTGGAATGAGAGGTAGGGCAAACAATGTGATTATAAAAACAATAGGATGTGATTCTGATATGATACGTCTGTCATTATCCCAATGTTAGCTTGAGGGTCAGATCAGACTAAAGTCAGCCATAAAGAGAGCATGGTTGCATGCAAAACATGCCCTACAGAAGCTTATATTACAAGATCAGAATGAATATCATTATACTTTCATAAATACTGGGGTTAATATCTAATGGGAGCAAATGGAATTTACTCATTTCATTCAAGACACCTGCATAACTTCACTATCAGGCGGAAACCTCACATACTGTATGCAAAAATACAACATTTCAGGAAATAGATAACACATATTTAAAAAAAACACACAATTAAACACGTCAAAGTTGATATTATGGCTTTATATATGGTGGGACACTTGCATGAGTCATTATATTATTAACATTTTACCAAAACAAAGCTCATTAGAACGGCCGCATCTGATGTAGTAAGTGCATTGCATCACGTTTTCTTCAACTTATGGGTTATAAAGTTTACTGTAGCTATTTATGTGGGCACTCTTTTTTGTCATTTGGTCAAAATCTCATGTTATTAAAGATGAAGTGCTAAGCACAGGCTATTTGAGATGGTATTGGCAATGACTCAGCGACAAATGCACTACCCCATTATTTTGTGGGATTATTAGGAACACCTGTTCAATTTCTCATTAATGAAATTATCTAATCAACCAATCACATGGCAGTTGCTTCAATGCATTTAAGGGTGTGGTCCTGGTCAAGACAATCTCCTGAACTCCAAACTGAATGTCAGAATGGGAAAGAAAGGTGATTTAGGCAATTTTGAGCGTGGCATGGTTGTTGGTGCCAGTATTTCACAATCTGCTCAGTTACTGGGTTTTTCACGCACAACCATTTCTAGGGTTTACAAAGAATGGTGTGATAAGGGAAAAACATCCAGTATGTGGCAGTCCTGTGGGTGAAAATGCTTTGTTGATGCTAGAGGTCAGAGGAGAATGGGCCGACTGATTCAAGCTGATGGTCAAGCTGACTTTTGACTGAAATAACCACTCGTTACAACCGAGGTATTCAGCAAAGCATTTGTGAAGCCACAACACACACAACCTTGAGGCGGATGGGCTACAACAGCAAAAGACCCCAACGGGTACCACTCATCTCCACTAAAATAGGAAAAAGAGGCAACAATTCGCAAGAGCTCACCAAAATTGGACAGTTGAAGACTGGAAAAATGTTGCCTGGTCTGATGAGTCTCGATTTCTGTTGAGACATTCAGAGTCAGAATTTGGCGTAAACAGAATGAGAACATGGATCCATCATGCCTTGTTACCACTGTGCAGGCTGGTGGTGGTGGTGTAATGGTGTGGGGGATGTTTTCTTGCCACACTTTAGGCCCCTTAGTCTCAATTGGGCATCATTTAAATGCCACGGCCTACCTGAGCTTTGTTTGTGACCATGTCCATCCCTTTATGGCCACCATGTCCCCATCCTCTGATGGCTACTTCCAGTAGGATAATGCACCATGTCACAAAGCTCGAATCATTTCAAATTGGTTTCTTGAACATGACACTGTTCACTAAAATGTCCCCCACAGTCACCATATCTCACGACGTCAATGACGTTTTAATTCTGATGATGGTATTGAGCCTACACAACTGACCATTATTCAAGTGGATTATAGGCAATTTGAGTCAAGCAATTATAATCTGCTGGTTTATGAAATTTAGATTAAGGCTTGATTACATGAACATGAAATCCAGATATCAGCGACCTTGAGTTGTGTTGCAATAACCTAGCAACATTCTTAAGTCAAAACACCCTGAACCTAGAAACTACATAGCAACATACGACAGAAGACTCAAAAGACCCTAGCAACTGCATAGAAACATGCCGAAGAGGACCGGTTCATTTGAGTAAGGTGTTTGTGCAATAGTAATTCTTGACTTGACCCTAAAGCAAGCAAGTAAATATATCCAACAAATCATTAGAAAATGTCAGTTTGTTTGACTAATGCCAAATCATCAGCACACAAGAGGTGACCAGCACACCATCACCAGTTATTCTTTAAGTACTTTCGGTCTGTGGTGTCTCAGATCAACAGAAAGCAGCCCACTCCAGGAACACACAGTCCGTCAGCCTCCATATGCCATCAGCCCACCGACCAAATGAAAAAAACCTTATTAATAGATTCCCTGCCGAAGAGAAGTCACATCCCCACTGAAAGTAGTGTGTACAGAGCGCCGAATGAGTCACGCTGAGAATTCCTCCGGCGTCTTCAGACGATCGCATCACGACGGAGGATAGGTGTCTCTATTTTGAGTCACAGCAATCCCCGCAGAGCTGAGGCACGTAGCTAATGCAAAGGCAGCGAGGCGGTGTGGCTGATGGACAGGGTCGGTCAAATGAAACGAGAAGGCTGTGAATTTAAGTACATGAAGCATCTTTGAGAGTAAGTAAGTGGGCAGCACACTGGTAAAGTCAGACGAATGCAAACTACGTTTTATCAGCATTAGAGAGACGAAATTCTTCTTCAGGATAAGAATTAGAATAAATGCCAGACGGAAAAAAACAGCCGCCACATGAGTTTGACAGAGAATATAAGGTCACCTCTCCGGATGATTCGGTTAACATCTGCTTATGACACCCTCACATCTTTGGAGGGTCCCTGGAGTTTGAGACGTAATTACACTCAGATGAGGTTTTGGATTCAATCAGAGTGAATATGGAAGTGGGAGAGAATATCAATAAAATATTTCAGCCGTGTGTGGTTAATGCTATAGGAAGCTATAAGATGCTGAGATCTTTAAAAATCATATTAATATTCTGTCCTTTGAATCTGAACGGTTTTGAAGTCTAAGATCTTAGTGATGTTAATCGTTTGATTTTGTTCAATAAAACACACGTTTGGGGTCAAAGTTTTGCTGGTTAACATGGTACAGTTAAAGGGATAGTTCACCCCCAAAATATCAATTGTTCCAAACCTGTATGAATTTATTTCTTCTTCAACCAAATGGTTGATTTGGCCCCATTGACTCCCATATTATGGAAGTCAATGGGGTCCGACAACTGTTTGGTTACCAAGGCAGACAAAAATCCATCACAGCACTTATTTTACAATTACAGGATTTGTGTTAACTTACTAATTTAAAGGAGTAGTTTAAATTTACTCACCCCCATGTCATCCAAGATGTCCACGTCTTTCTTTCTTCGGTTGAAAAGAAATTAAGGTTTTTGATGAAAACATTCCAGGATTTTCTCCATATAATGGACTTCATTGGGAACCAAACGGTTCAAGGTCCAGATGAGTTTCAGTGCAGCTTCAAAGGGCTTTAAACGACACCAGACGATGAATAAGGGTCTTATCTAGAACCCTTCGAGACATGATTCGAAAAAAGATTTGTTCATTTTGATGAACGAATTCGAACAGGAGAGTCACAAACGCTCATCACAGAACAGAGCAAGGCGAGCATTTGTGCTTATAAAACTTAAACTTTTTTATTTATTTTTTAAATGACCGATCGCTTCGCTAGATAAGACCCTCATTCATTGTCTGGTGTCGTTTAAAGCCCTTTGAAGCTGCACTGAAACTCTCATTTGGACTTTGAACCGTTTGGTTCCCAATGACGTCCATTATATGGAGAAAATCCTGGAATGTTTTCATCAAAAACCTTAATTTCTTTTCGACTGAAGAAGAAAACATGGACATCTTGGATGACATGGGGGTGAGTAAATTATCAGCTAAAGTTTTTTTAAAGTGAACAACTCCTTTAAGGATATCAGAATTCATTCATTTAAAAGAATTGTTCAAAAAATAAACCAACAAAACTAAACGCCAAATAGAGCAGAAATCTGAGCAAAATGTTGTTCCATGCTAGAGCTGTTAACCTCCCATAAATACATGGTCCTGTAGATGATGAGATTATTCAGACAGATGCTGGTCTGCATTTCATCAGCCTTATGATGGGACTGCATGGAGCAATTATATAGAGCCATGTTTCACATACATAAAGACTAAATCATTATCCTTAGCAAAATAACAACCACTATAATCAAAAAGAGGGAGAGAATGCGAGGCAGAAAACAAGTTTGAGAGAGAGGAAGAAAAAAAAGCCCACTATGACGGCTGACAAGGGAAATTTTTAAGCACTTGTATTTATTTTATTATTTTTCGTTTCTGAGTCATTTGAGAAACAATGGTGCTCTGAGATGCAGTTATTTTGGGGATAGCTGACGCTAATTAGCAATGGGAGTGTTGGCTAGTCTCCCACTTTCAAAATAATTAGTAAAGCACACAGCACAATCTCACACATGGAATTAAACGAACCGCGCTGGAACCCTTAGCAACCTCTCTGCCTAAAGCGAAAAGGCAGAGATTTTGATAAGCTGTAGTGAGACAGAGCTGAGCTTCAGCGGTGAAGATCTCCCGTGGCCTCATGGGATTGTAAAGTATCCATCAAATGCACACTTATGTTTTTCGTATAGAAATAGGCATATTCGAGTACAGAGCTACAAAATGAATCTGGATGGCAGCTCAGACCATTTGTGATTGGAAAAATTGAAAGAGAAACATTGGCGTTCACACTGAGATCTTGGACTTTTGATTGCAGACTTATCTTAAGAGTTTTTGTGTAATCAACAACAAACTTGGCTCTCCGACAGAGCATTAAAGCAGCCAGCGATGACAGGGAGAGTCAATCTCAGTTCCATTCAACTCCATTCGGAAAGACAACAACACGAGAGCCCATTAATATCACGACAGCTTTCATGTAGAGAGTGCAACAAAACAAATGTCATCTTCTCGTTTTCCGAAATGAAACATAATTCAAACTGTTCTTGCATCCTCCACAGGACTTCTGGTCCAGCGACATGAACAAGATGAAGAACTTCAAGAGGCGTTTCTCACTTTCCGTGCCACGAACAGAGACGATAGAGGAGAACGAGTTCACCGAACAGATCAACCAGCTTAACATTTGCTGCAATGACGGTACGGCTTTCCTTTCAACATCCATATCTCCCATTCAAACTCTCCCATTCAGTCTGGATATCTGGGTCACAAAACCCATTGAAATAAACAAGACTTAAATATGTTATTATATGGATTATATCTGATGCTGCTACTACAGTGATAAAGTACTCCTTATTGATCCACTTGAAGCATCAAGTATATTTATTTTACCCAGAAAGATGCCAAAAAAAAAGGTCTTAATCCATAAAGAAAGGGCACCATGTGGCGCAGTGAGAATGAGTGTGTGAAGTTGAAAATAAATGAGGATAAGGGTAGATAATATACCATAATCACTCACAGATAGTCCTATCCAGGCAGGATTCGATTTCTCAAAGGATGCATGTGTAAGCCAAAAAACACAGACATGTTAGATTTTGAAGGGATTAAAAATATAATAATTCTGTAAAACACAAAACTACAGTAGTCATGTCCAAACAGGGCTTTAGTCTAATCCTACAATATGAACTGTTTGTGTTTCATTATTTCATGCATAATATAATGAAATCTATAATGAAAAATAATTCTTAAAACAACTTCAGACCAGTTTTTTTTAATCCTTTTGTGGGGTTTTTAATTTAATAAATCCAGAAAATTGCATACTCCACACTTTTAACATACGTAATGTGATATTTTCAGGCAAAACAGAATATAAAATAATAATGATCAAAGAACAATGAAGATTAGCTCTCTTATACCGGAAGAAGTCTCTAATGAGAACAATACATTTTTATAAGCCTTCTCTAAAAACACACTTATGTACACACACCATGCTGCCTTGGGTCATTGGGTCGGAAAAGTTGTTTCAGAGGTGGAACAAGTACCACATTGTGATTAAAAGACAACGCTGCTCCTTTAAAATCAACTAAATACATTCAAAACGATTTTAGCAATATTGTTTTCCAGACTTCATGGCACTGGATCCTGCTCAAACTGAAAAATATAAATGATGCTGATTAACAGCAAGAAAGCCACAATTAACCCAGAGATATATTCTCCAGATATTTTGAAATTGGGAAATGAGCAAATCCAATATATATACACCTTACTGTTTAAAAGTGTAGGGTAAATAAACTCCAGTAGTTTAACTAACCCTTCAAGTCCAATAAAGGCATTCAAACCCTATTGAAACTTTTTTTTAACTTTGTTAAGAAAGTAAATAGTGTCAGTTTTAAAGCCAACTGAGGCTAACTTGTCTAGATTTGAAGCCCTTTGGAATGTTCTCATATGGCATGGGATCTCACAAAGATGCCGGAGAGTGAGAGAACCATAAGAGTTTGATAACTTCTCCAAAGAGATGGAAGAGAGATAAGTCTAGAGGCCTGTGAACCTGCTAGTGATGGGGACGAGACCGCCTATGCTGAGTCTGAGTCAAGAACGAGTCTTTGAAGGGTCGAATCTGAGTCGAAACCGAGTCTTTAAAGGGTTGAGTCAGAGTCAAGACCGAGTCTTTGAAGGGTCGAGTCAGAGTCAAGACCGAGTCCATTGGTTTTCAAATACAGTCGAGTCCGAGTCAAGACTGAGTCTTTGAAGGGTCGAGTCCGAGTCAAGATCGAGTCTTTGAAGGGTCGAGTCAGAGTCGAGACTGAGTCCGTTGGTTTTCAAATACAGTCGAGTCCGAGTCAAGACCGAGTCTTTAAAGGGTCAAGTCCGAGTCAAGACCGAGTCTTTAAAGGGTCAAGTCCGAGTCAAGACCGAGTCTTTGAAGGGTCGAGTCCGAGTCGAGACAGAGTCCGTTGGTTTTCAAATACAGTTGAGTCCGAGTCAAGACCGAGTCTTTGAAGGGTCAAGTCCGAGTCGAGACAGAGTCCGTTGGTTTTCAAATACAGTTGAGTCCGAGTCAAGACCGAGTCTTTGAAGGGTCAAGTCCGAGTCAAGACCGAGTCTTTGAAGGGTCAAGTCCGAGTCAAGACCGAGTCTTTGAAGGGTCGAGTCCGAGTCGAGACAGAGTCCGTTGGTTTTCAAATACAGTCGAGTCCGAGTCAAGACCAAGTCTTTGAAGGGTCAAGTCCGAGTCAAGACTGAGTCTTTGAAGGGTCGAGTCCGAGTCAAGATCGAGTCTTTGAAGGGTCGAGTCAGAGTCGAGACTGAGTCCGTTGGTTTTCAAATACAGTCGAGTCCGAGTCAAGACCGAGTCTTTGAAGGGTCAAGTCCGAGTCAAGACCGAGTCTTTGAAGGGTCGAGTCAGAGTCGAGACTGAGTCCGTTGGTTTTCAAATACAGTCGAGTCCGAGTCAAGACCGAGTCTTTGAAGGGTCAAGTCCGAGTCAAGACCGAGTCTTTGAAGGGTCAAGTCCGAGTCAAGACCGAGTCTTTGAAGGGTCGAGTCAGAGTCGAGACTGAGTCCGTTGGTTTTCAAATACAGTCGAGTCCGAGTCGAGACCGAGTCTTTGAAGGGTCGAGTCCAAGTCAAGACCGAGTCTTTGAAGGGTCGAGTCCAAGTCGAGCCCATTCGTTTTCAAATACAGTCGAATCTGAGTCAAGACCGAGTCTTTGAAGGGTTGAGTGCAAATCAAGACCGAGTCTGTGAAGGGTCGAGTCTGAGTCAAGATCGAGTCTTTGAAGGGTCGAGTCAGAGTCAAGACCGAGTCTTTAAAGGGTTGAGACCGAGTCTTTGAAGGAACAAGTCTGAGAAGAGTCCAAGAAAGCAGAAATCGGTCTCTATATCACAAGGACCTGTGACGGTCTGGAGAAGATGAGAAGGGAAAAGGATTCTGACTCTCCAGCGTCTTCGCTCTTCACTCACAAATTGCACTGATTATCATTGAGCCTACATTATTAATGCAGAGGTAATAGCACTATTCTGCTCTGCTGTCAGGCTCTATGGTCTTAACACTGTCTCCAGTCAATATTAAATCGAATTTCAAGGGAGAAAATACAAGTAGGACCACTTTAAGAATTTAAGACCTGCGGTCTTACAATATAAATCGATAATACTTGTTATTGCCTGGTCTGTATCTTATTTAACTCTAAAGAATAGGTCTTTATACTCTTTATTTTGAATTCCAATCAACTTCATGTGAACAAAAATGCACCATTTTATGGTAACTGGGAGCAAGCAAGTTCATTTTCTTTCTTAGCTGGATTTGTCTGGCATATATGAACACAGAAATTGTGCTTGGAACCACAAACAAACGGGTTGTCCATTTGATGGGAATGCAAAAAGTCCTAAGATGGTTTCAGGTATTTTTTGGTGTAGATCCCAGTCTCATTGTCATCTCAGTCTGATTTACTGTGAACTCTGAATTGTATGCCAAACATTTGAAGGATAGTGTATAGAGCCCGACCGATAAAGGATTTTGAAGGCTGATACCGATACAAATATTTGTTGGTTTTAAAATCCGATATTCCGATATATTTTAATTTTTTTTTTTTATTACAGAAACGCACAACAAATCATTAACAGATTTCCTTAACATTAGTTATTTATGAGTTTTAACTAAAATATGTTAATGCATTTTAAAAAGGAACTTGTTCCTTTTATTGTCACAACTGAGGAACATCAAAATATATTAAAGTTCTGATAAATAAAATAATAATTAGTCCCTACATTGTCTTATAAGCTACCTTATAATTACAATGTCAGCTTGCTTATCCCTTTACCTGCACTTTTTAAATTCTTTCCATCAAGCTACAAGCTGCCTTCTAAAACCTACTATTTAGCGATTCTAAATGAAGCGTGTTTTGTCCGTTCTTATTTTATTTTTGAAATATTAATTTATCGGACATTATAACTGCCGATACCGATAGTTTGGAAAATGCCTAATATCGGCCGATAATATCAGCCTGCCAATAAATCGGTCTGGCTCTAATAGTGTAAACAGCACAGACATTCTGACCAATGAGAAGACATGTTGTCCAGACAGTGAAAATAAATTAAACTAAGGAGAAAATGTTACAATTTAGAAACAAATACAAACAAATTAGAGCTCTGAAAATGCCCATAGCGAACCCACAAACAGTAACTGCAGGTTAGTGGCATCAAATCAGATAAATCCACCGCTAAACAGCATGCAAAACCAAAAGAAACTATCTCTCCTCCTGTCTAAGCTAGCGGTTCTTGGTCCGAACAGGCCGCACGGTGAATCTGACTTTGTTGAAAGTCAAAAGTCTGGTCACACACGACCGAATAAACTCATACTCAGAATTGAAACTGGGTGATGAACCCTCGGCCCATGGCAGGACGGGGAATTGGACCTGGTTGAATGCTGGGAACAAAACATTTGTTTGGGGAGCACTCAGGCTCCTCAGCTGTCTGTCTGAGGCAGATGTTTCCACAACGCCCCATTTTCCCCCCAACACGCACCAGCTGCTGTGATTGGCTGAGGGTGCGGGACGCTGTTACTTCCTCCACCCCCAGGAGAGACGGCAGCGGTGGAGACAGCTGGAGTTTGGAAGGAGAGAGCGGATCCGAAAACGCAAGAGCGGTTTTCTTTTATTTACCCCGTCCCCTCCCCTCCAGCTGCAAATGAACCTCCAAACCAAGCGTGGAGGGAGAGACGTCTGCAGGCCGGGATGGGAAAAGGCGTCGGAAGCGCACACGCTTCGTTCCAATTTACTCGCCTATATACCTAAGATTGTTAAAACTCAATTAACGGCAAGGTTAATGTGGAAGAAACCGATCCGAGTCACGTTAGGGAGTCGGACCTCACATTTCCTCCCTGCCAGCGCGTCCACCCCCATTATCTCGTTATATTTGTGATGTATCGCTGATGGAGGTGCAACAGAGTAATTCTCCATGGAGAGACACCCATGATGGAGTCATCACGCAAATGTTGGCAGCAGTCTTTTAGTTAACAAGTGTTTCTTGATTACCACAAAGATGTACGCTTTATTTAAAGATAATGCTTCCAAAATGGCTTTTCGACAGATTCCTTGGAGGGTTCGAACATAATTACAGACCCAGAAACACCCACGCACATTCACACGCACAGCGAGAGGGCTTTTATAAGCACACTAAATCTCATTCATTGAGTAGTTTATACCGCAAAAGATGAATGTAATGTTTGTTAGGCAGAATTGAAAGGAGAGGCATGTCATTTAGAGACAGCCATCGAAATAACCACCAGCTGTCGTGTGGCCCTCTGGCTAGGCATGAATGAAAAGTGTGTTCATTTCCGATGAAAAACGTTAAGGATTGCAGCGTCTAGATGGTTTCGCTCAGAGGTACGGATCAAAACAATCATATGAACATCACAACAAGGAAACAGGTGTTCAGGTGTGCATAAAATAGCTTATATTCAAGCACACACATCAGGGGGAAAATAACTAGACCACAGAAGACCTGAGGCTCTTGTAATGCATCACTCAAAAGTTTAAACCGTTTTATTTCTGTTGTTCAAAAAGTTTATATACTTTAATTCAACAAGGATCCATTACATTCATCAAAAAGTGACAGTAAATACATTAATAAATGTTACAAAAAATACTTCAAATAAATGCTATTCTTTTGAAATTTCTATTAAATCAAAAAATTATCATGTTTCAACAAAACTATGAAGCAGCACAACTGTTTTTAACATTGATAATAATAAGAAATGATTTCTGAAGGATCATGTTACACTGATATGAAGACTGGATTAAAAATTCTGTGAAAATTCAGTTTTGTCACTTTGTTAAGAAAAAACTGTGAAATTTACGGCTGTGCTTGCCAGTATTTTACCGTAAAAAATATGGTGGCAACCTTCTATGTTTTATGGTACTTAAAGGGATAGTTCACTTTGAAATTCATTTTTGATATGTTTTAGCTTACCTCAAGGGCATCCAAGATGTAGGTGTCTTTGTTTCCGCAGTATTTTCAATTTTATATTTTTAGGTCAAACCGTTCTTGTCTGTCAGTCATATAATGGAGGTCTATGGTCACCACCTCAAAGATCATGCACAGAGAAGTCCAAATGAAACATGATTTAATGACTCGTAAATGTGAGTACACATTGATGGCCTAAGACACCAAACGAGCGGTTTGTGTGAGAAAACGAACAGTATTTATATCGTTTTTACCTCTTACAGTCACGAAATAAAAATTTGATGTAAAAATATCAAAATTGCCCTTGAGGTAAGCTAAAACATCAAAAATTAATTTCAAAGTGAACTATCCCCTTTAAATTTATGGGCAAAAAAAAACACACACAATGTAAAGAAAACCTGTGAAATTTACGGTAAGAAAACGTCAGCTTGGATGCCAGTATTTTACCATTCAAATTAAAAAAATGCTTTAAAAAACATATTAATAAATTACATTTTAATACATAATCAAATAAAAAAAGTTATTATTTTATATATACAATTTAATTATTTTAAATTGGAATACATTTTCTCAATTTTAAATTTTATCAAACAAAATGCACCCTTGAGACTTCTTTCATGAACATTAAAAAAAATCATCTTTTGTTCATAATCATGTACATACAGAGCTGAAAGCATTGCATTTGTTATATTGAGAGGTGCACCTGACACAAGTCGCGTGAAAGGACCTTTAGTCTAAATATTTAGCTCTCCAAGTTCTATTACTAATTCACTTTTTCACTCACAGGGCTAATCTTTTTCTGCCTAATGAATTAAGGTCCAGTGGGTCACAGCATTTCGACCTACTTTCAACTGGACACTAAAATCAATTCTGCATAATTAGCTGAGTTTGAGCGCCACCTGTAACCCCATAATGAAGCTAAATATCACTGGCACTAGTTAAGAGTAAAATTAGCTTTACAAACAGTGTCTCAGGGTTCAAACCTGCAAACCTTCCAGTTACTAACCTAGATATTTAATCACCACCCCAGAGAAAGGTTCAGACCCACAAGGGTACAGTAACACGGCTTATCAGTCATTCACCTCAACCACTGAGCCACCTTTGTTTCAATGACAGCTCGATTTCTCTGCATTATTAATGTGTTGAGAGCTTTCGTCTCCGAACAAGGGATGTCAGCTTGAAAAAAAGGAAGTTAAGCCTAGAACGAAAAAATAATTTCCTTTATTCAAACGAATTCTAATTATGTCATAATTTACTCACCGCAATCGACTTTGCTGCAGCCACTCTTGTAAGTAAAAGAGTTGCATGAACATTCTGCAAAAAACATCTACTTTTCTGAAAGACAGCTAACACCCATTCACACAAAAGTGATTTTTTTTTACAGCTGATTAATTAAAAACATTGACAGCCGATCAGAATCCACCCTGCTTTCAGAGCTTGAGCATTTAAAATGGCTGATGACAAAACGGGCCTTAAAGTCGGTGCGAAACGAAAGTTGAGATTATCTTTTTTTCCTTGTCGTGACGCATATCCGAGTGAAATGGCTTCTGAAATTAGAAAAAATGTAGGACAGGGCTTGATGATTTCGTCCTTCGGGAATTGATTGGATCGTTGGGAGGTTGGGCGTTGCCATAGACAGTAAAAGAAATGGACAGAAAGATCTCATTGGAACTCCATTGAGACGATTGAAGCCCGTTTTTGGAGATTTTTTAGCACTTCCGTCCCTGACGCGCAGACTCAAACAGAGCTTGACTACGTAGATGTGACGTGAGTGACCCGTCTGTCTTCTAGTGCTGTGGCATGAGAAATCTGAATCATTCCCTTCCGAAACATGCAGAGGCGGAGAGTGTGATTAGGAGCTGTCCATGAGCTACTGTAGGAGAAGGAGACAATTTTACTAGGTATTCTGATTAATTATTTTGCCTCCACGTTTCCCCGATTGCACGCAAGCTTCTTCTCATGTCCATACGGTAATCTCTCTACTGTGCGACAGTGTCGCGTGGGTATGACGCAATCGTTAGCCTACTTTCACTAAAACTGCTTCTATGGGGCCATAACATAAGTTAGAAGGTAATGGAGCTATTTATACATTGTCGTGTTTCTTTAGAAATAAATAAAGGACAAATGGGGTCTTCAAACGCCTCAGATGTAAAGTTATTCGCTGTCAAAGTGACGCCAAAATGAATGGGAGTCAATGGGAATGCTAACGCAAGTGAAGTTCTGCTACAAGATGTCAGCTCCCACGAGGCTTCAACTTCCGGTCGATGGATTACCCCCTTGGGCGTTGCAAACAAAATGGAGGCAGATTTGAATGCGATTCTCTGAGAGGCGGAGCACCGATAGCCGCACCCTCATCGGATCTGTCCGCACCCTTTCGCCATCGCACGTGACCGAAATAGAAGAGAGGTCGTTTCGATGGAGGAGGGAAGGGTAACGTATTTGATTATAAGGGTACATGAATTTTTTAAAAATAATGAAGTGCACAGATAAATCGTTTATAAAACAAAGATTTGTCAAATTTGTTTTCATGCCGACTTTAATACGTATGGATTAAATGACGGAATGTTCATGTTCTTTTGCTTTAATCATTCTCCGGTTGCCTAGCAATACCACACCACTATCGGAACATCCAAAACAATTCCCGTTCCCACAGGAGCTACCAGTTCACCAGCTGTTTTATGCCCCCATGGGACTCATGAGATAGCTTTGATATAGGTATACGCCTCAGATACAATTCCACAAGGGAGGTTTGAGCTCTTGGAAGTTCACAGAGATGTGGGAAGGAGCTGATAGGTGTGTTTAGATGTGCAGACAGACTCTGCTGGAGTCCAATGGGAGAAAGGCAGTCTGAGCCCGGAGGCCTTTAAGAAATAGGAAACACACACACACTCCAACATCCAGGGTCGACTGCAGCCTACTGGCAGGGCACACACTAATACTAGAGCAGGAAAGTCATTTCAGGACAGAGCCCAGGAAACTCGCAGTTAAGTTGTTGTCAGATATATCTATTATTCCTTTTGACCTATTCACAGACTGTGGGGAGCAACTACAAAGGGTCAAACTGCAGGGCTTTTTCCATTTTCTAGTCCAATATTTCACCCAATATAACTTTACTCATCTGTACAAAATAGTCTTGTGCTGAAAACAGTTTGATAGGACAGAACAGAACAGAATGAGATGCGTTTTGTCTTGAGACAACGCCATCAATCTGTATGTGTATAGATCAACAGCCAACTACACTGTAAAAAATATTTTCAAGATTTGTTATCACAACATATTTTCTTTTGTCAAATCAACTTTATAATAATTTATTTAGTTGAGATAACTTATTATTTTGAGTTTCGGATGGTTAAATTAATCTACTTCATTGTATTAACTCACTTTTTCCAGTTCAATCAACTTAAAATTTTAAGGCAACCAGGTTACTTACTTTCTTAAGTTAAACCAACAATATTTTTTTACAGTGTAGTAATCACAACATTTTTTCTTTTGTCAAATCAACTTAAATAATTTATTTAGTTCAGATAACATATAATTTTGAGTTTCTGATGGTTAAATTAATCTCCTTCATTGTATTAACTCACTTTTTCCAGTTCAATGAACTTAAAATTTTAAGGCAACCAGGTTACTTACTTTTTTAAGTTAAACCATCAATATTTTTTACAGTGTAAAATAAAATTCAAGAATGGGTAACTGAAAGGCTTTTGACAAATATATGAGCTAAACAATACAACCTTCATTGCACAAAACTACCACACCAAAAAAGTAGGCTATAATGTCTTAAAATTTATTGTTGAAGACAGTAGATTTGTTACAAAATCAGTAAAAGGAGTGCTTTAAAATGGATACATTTAGAGATGCGACTTTATAGAGAGCATTTACCATCCTGACAGTTTAATGGTGTGGTGTCAGCACAGTAAAACCTTCTCTGCATTTATGAATTCATCCCTTTAAAGCAGCATAGCTAAATATATAGAGATAAACTGGTCGACCATCACGACCCTTTCATCTCGAAGATTCACAGCTTACGCAATCTCTCCTCTATTCTGGACACCTCAAATCAAAAGGCAAGACAAATCTCCAGAGCACATCCCCTTGTATTTGCTCGCCCTGCAAGCTATTTGCTGGAACCTTCTGCGGCGTGTCTGGATTTTGTCTCTAGAGAAGGCCAAGATGTAATTTGACACGTACAGCAGGTAGATGAAGGTTGGGACGGATATAAGATTGGTGGGGAGTCCATATTGCCGCTGGATTTCCTGGAGAGGAAAATCTAACCAATAGTGCGCGAGAGGACGAGAAAGAGAAAGCGAGAAAGAGCGGAAAATTACTCGCTTGCTACGACCCCAATTACCACCGAGGAGATCAAAGAGCTCGCTGCCACTGTGATATTTAAATGATGAGCCTGGATAGGGCCTCGCTTTTCATATCTGCAAATGAAGGAAACCAAGGCCCACTACCGCCCTCTCCCTCTCTCGCTCATTCCCAGTGTCTTTGTGCTGTGGTTTGAAAGCGCTATATAACAATCTCATTCCCCTACCGCCGAATTTTAATGAAACCGAATACCAACTGTAGGAGCCTATTTAACAAATTCTTCCATTTTTGTAACAAATTCGTCCATTTAACAGTGCCAAAATATTTAATAATAATAAGATATAATAAGATAGATAAGTATAATAATAAGTATAATATCTTATCTATCTTATTAATAATATAAGATAGATAAGATAAGATATAGAAGTATAATAAGATATTTATCTGCATGTGTGTGCATTACAAGTGGTAAAATGGTACTGTCTCTTTAAGACTTTCAACCGTAGAAGTGAAAGTGAAAAAAAAACCCAGCAAGAACACAACACAGAAGGTATAGACATTTATCACTTAAATAAAACTATGTATTGACCTTTAAAACCATTTTATATAACATGCATTCAATGATTTATGTCAAATAATGTCTTGTGATCCCAAATAATGATTGGTGATTAACTGATTCATTTGAATTGATTGACAGATCTAGCTCAAACAGAGTGTAAAGAGAAGAACGGATTTTAACAGAAACATTGTTTGATTCAAATCTGTGGATTATACATTATATTTGGACACACAGAATGAGTCAAGCCTTGTGTTGTCCTAAACTATGACTTTCTTTTCTCCACGAAAAACAAAAAGGTACACACTGTTAAAACCTGAAAGAAGCACAATAAAGCATTGATAAAGTATGCCATTTGAGTCTGCGCTCTCAGAAAAAAGGTACAAAAGCTGTCACTGGGCCTGTAACTTTTCAAAAGGTAACTTTTGTCCATTTTAGGTGCTAATATGTACATTTTAGGTGCTAATATGTACATTTCAGGTGCTATTATGTACATTTAGGTGCTAATATGTAAATTTTAGATAATAATATGTACATTTTAGGTAATAACATGTACATCTTAGGTGCTATTATGTACATTTAGGTGCTAATATGTACATTTAGGTGCTAATATGTACATTTTAGGTGCTATTATGTACATTTAGGTGCTAATATGTAAATTTTAGATAATAATATGTACATCTTAGGTGCTAATATGTACATTTCAGGTGGTAATATGTACATTTTAGTTGCTAATATGTACATTTTAGGAGATAATACGTACATTTCAGGTGCTAATATGTACATTTAGGTGCTAATATGTACATTTTAGGTGATAATATGTACATCTTAGGTGATATGTACATCTTAGGTGCTAATATGTACATTTCAGGTGCTAATAAGTACATTTCAGGTGCTAATACATTTAGGTGCTAATATGTACCATTAAGGTACCAATATGCACCCTTTAGGTACAAAAGTGTACCTTTTGAAAAGGTACAGCCCCAGAGACAGCTTTTGTACCTTTTTTTCTAAGAGTGAAGCTACATGATAGATTTATGCAGGAAACAAACAGACATGCCAAGGAAGATTTTCACAGAATAATCTTCAATCTGTTTCTCACACAAAGCAATCATATGACTTCAGAAGGCTTGTAATATAGCGCAAGAGTCATATTGAGTCATAATGATAGTTTACGGTGCTTTATTGGAGTTTGAGCTCCGCATTCTCCTAATTATAAGTCGACAAGACAGAACTTTCTGTTCTTGCTTCCACAAAAGAAAGTCCACCCTACAGGTTTGGAACGACACAAGGAGGAGTAAATGAGGACAGAATTTTCATTTTCTTGCTTAACTATTCCTTTAACCTTCATTCTCTTGATGTTTACTGAAATGCAACACCAACCATCCCACCAACGCTCCTCTCTTTACTTGGTTTCTGAGTTTTTCTCACTTTGTCTGTTTTTTTTTTAATTAGCATATGTGGGCTAGGAGTATTTACCTCCATCCTAACAAATCAAGGATAGCAAAACATTTACCCGTCTGTTTTCGGCAAAAACTGTCCCCCGCTGCATTCCTAGGCCAGGTGTGAACATAAAATGTAATTAAATCAATATGAGAATGATGGAGAAAGCACGAGAGAGAACAAACATCTAAGGCTGTGTGGGGGACCTGGTATTGAATTTCAGATCTGCTGAAAAGCAGGATGTGATATAAATATTGATGAATCAGATGGCTACCTGAGAGACAGAATAGCTATCTCTTGTTATCCGGATCCGACGTTGCCTTTGTTAACAGTCTGCGTCACCATAGCAACAAGCAATTAAATGGCAGCATGCATTTAAACATCAGAGACAAGTTGAGATTCATGCTGCCGAACAATAGAGCAGGGAAAAAAATAGCCGGCTGCGTGTGATTGCTATCGAAAAAAAAACGTTTCAGTGAGAAAGAAAAGTTGCATGGAGGGTAGACAAAGAGTGTAAATGCTGACATGCGCTCTATGTCTCAAATTATATAAGAGCTTGAAGCCTAGTTCACTAAAATGCACATCTAAGGCGTATATTATATAACAGTGACCTTTTTTCCATTCATTTTCTCCATAGGCATTTCAAAAACATCTCCTGTAAAGCCTTGAACGAGTCAGTCAGCTCTGAAATAAATCGATTTCAAGCAAAAAAATTCTATGAAAATGTGATTTAAAAAAAATACATAAATTTAAAAAAAACTTTTTTTTACACATACATACAGAAATGCATTATGGGAGCATGCAGTCAGTCACTCTGGTAACAGTTTTATGATTGGTCGATATCTCATTAGGATTATAGGTAGTTTAGATCTTCAGAGTTAATTTGATTATTAAACATGCTGTTATGAAGTTCACAGTAAAAAAAATATTGATGGTTTAACTTAAAAAAGTAAGTAACCTGGTTGCCTTAAACCTGGAAAAAGTGAGTTAATACAATGAAGGAGAATGATTTAATCATCAGAAACTCAAAATTATATGTTATCTGAACTACATAAATTATTTAAGTTGATTTGACAAAAGAAAAAATGTAGTGATTACTACACTGTAAAAATTTTTGTTGGTTTAACTTAAAGAAGTAAGTAACCTGGGTTGCCTTAAAATTTTAAGTTGATTGAACTGGAAAAAGTGAGTTAAAACAATGAAGCAGATTAATTTAATCATCAGAAACTCCAAATAATAAGTTATCTCAACTAAATAAATTATTATAAAGTTGATTTGACAAAAGAAAATATGTTGTGATAGCAAATCTTGAAAATATTTTTTTACAGTGTTGAAATACCACTTAAAATCAGGGTCATTTTAACTAAAAATCAAATTCTGTTTAAAGAAATAAATGGGATTTTTACTTCAATATGCCTACTGCACTCAGTACTTAAAAATATAAAGCAGACATGTGATTGGTTGAGGTCTTTGGCGTCCTCCAATGAGAAATCACTCTACCGAGGGTGCGATAGGAAACATCTCCATAAATGCCTGTCTAGGAGCCATGCATCAATGTGTCAATGTGTTGAGCGGCACTGACACTGAGAAAATGAAAAACCTTCAGGGTTCGCTCTACAGTTATAATCCTATTACTAATGATCTTCCATTGAAAAAACAAATTACCCAAGTATGATGGTCTTTGAATATGCTATAGCGCTAAGCCACGCTTATTACCTGAAACATCAAATATCGCTGGACGGAATCGGTGATTCATCCTTCAATTCGGCGTGTTAATGGGGATACTCGGGTTTGCCAAATAAAGAACAGAACGGGCTGAAGCGCTAGTCTCATTATGCTGGAAGAGGGAGGGGGCGAGACAGGGCTTTTGATCACCCAGCAAGGCCTACTCCTGCTTTCAAGGCTGTCATTGACATAAAGGAGCATTAGTGATCTTTTGTGCACCTTGAAAGGGTTTTAAAAAGATAAAGAGAAGAGGCATGAAAGACTACAAAACAAATGAAACGGAGTAAAAAGAATAGGGTGATCAGTCAGTTATTCTCTTTATTTATACTAAAGTGACTGTTTAGCTGTTTTATGTACTGACATCTTATCCTTCACCTACCGGTATAATGACTAGGCTATTATTAGTTATGTCAGGGGTTTTCTTGAACCAATGAGATCAGATGATCTCCTTCCAAAAACATGTTTTCATATATACAGACTCATTTGAACTGAGTGCCATTTAATGGCATATTTTAAGCAAATATTTATTGCTTACTTTTAAAAAATATTGTTTTTACCATAGAGTTTTTCTGTGATGTCTGCTGATTATCTAATACATAAAGCTGAGTAACTACCGATTTTTGTTTGAAACAAGAATGAATTGAATCGTTCACTAAACCAATTCTTTCAAAAACGCTGATTCATTTATTGTTCATTAATTCAATCATTTTGTCTAATCAACCAATCACATGGCAGTTGCTTTTAGGGGCGTGGTCCTGGTCAAGACAATCTCCTCAACTCCAAACTGAATTTTAGAATGGGAAAGAAAGGTGATTTAGGCAATTTTGAGCGTGGCATGGTTGTTGGTGCCTGAGTATTTCACAATCTGCTCAGTTACTGGGATTTTCACACACAACCATTTCTAGGGTTTACAAAGAATGGTGTGAAAAGGTGGGCGAGAATGCCTTGTTGATGCTAGAGGTCAGAGGAGAATGGGCCGACTGATTCAAGCTGATAGAAGAGCAACTTTGACTGAAATAACCACTCGTTACAACCGAGGTATTCAGCAAAGCATTTGTGAAGCCACAACACACACAACCTTGAGGCGGATGGGCTACAACAGCAGAAGACCCCACCGGGTACCACTCATCTCCACTACAAATAGAAAAAAGGGGCAACAATTTGCAAAAGCTCACCAAAATTGGACAGTTGAAGACTGGAAAAATGTTGCCTGGTCTGATGAGTCTTGATTTCTGTTGAGACATTCAGATGGTAGAGTCAGAATTTGGCGTAAACAGAATGAGAACATGGATCCATCATGCCTTGTTCCCACTGTGCAGGCTGGTGGTGGTGGTGTAATGGTGTGGGGATTGGGGATTGGTGTAATGGCCTACCTGAGCATTGTTTCTGACCATGTCCATCCCTGACCACGGCCACCATTTACCCATCCTCTCATGGCTACTTCACACCATTCTTTGTAAACCCTAGAAATGGTTGTGTGTGAAAATCCCAGTAACTGAGCAGATTGTGAAATACTGGCACCAACAACCATGCCACGCAAAAAATTGCCTAAATCACCTTTCTTTCCCATTCTGACATTCAGTTTGGAGTTCAAGAGATTGTCTTGACCAGGACCACGCCCCTAAATGCTTTGAAGCAACTGCAATGTGATTGGTTGATTAGATAATTTAATTAATGAGGATTTGAACAGGTGTTCCTAATAATCCTTTAGGTGAGTGTATATTTGGCATCTTATGATGTTTAATACTACACTTGTAAGGGTTACACCCCAAAATATTGCCTTTATCAATAACGAAATGTGACCATCTGTCTCAGTCTTTTTTTAAATTCCTGTCTATGACCTTAGAGTCATGTCTGCCCCTCCATCCGCACAATTGGATCGTTCTCACCCTCATGCAGCTTTGATGATTTTCAAAGCTTCACATCTCTCCTCCTGAGTACAACAGCACAGAAACCAGTGACTGTGTGGTGGCAGTCCAGGATAGCGAGTCGATGCAGGTGGTCATCCTTACCTTTCATCATGTCGCTGTTAGCCCGAGCAGAGACGTACAGTGAGAGTGTGATGTTGGGGGTCAGTTTGTGTCAGCCTAGATCAGATGAGATGGGCTTTGATGTTCGCTGGGAACCTGAGTCATTCAGCTAGCTCAGATCCAATTTCTGACCCTGTCCTCGGCACACGCATTGGGGTCAAGACTCAAATACCCCTCCGGCCTGATTCTGATCCCTGCACAAACTCGGGACAACACCAAATGCCAAGTAAGATTAGAGCCGTCAATATTAAACTGGGCGCACCACAAGGAATTCAAATGTCGTATTAGGCAGGAGACTGAAGGGTCCGATTCACTCATTTCTTAGGTATGGCTGGATAAAGAATTCGATTCATTTCAATTCAATTCCGATTTCAATTCTCGATTCAATATCAATTCATTTGGATATATATCAGGGTTAAAGAGCATGAAAACAGCATTTTTTCAATTGAATTTAGAGAAAAATTTGAATTGATGCGTAAACAAAACTTCACTTTTGTGCACCTGCCATATAATAATCGCAATAATATTTGTTGAAGTTTTGTTCACGCATCAATTGAAAACAGCAAGAGATTGATTTTAGGATTTATGAATCCCAAGTTAAAATGAAGATTGATTGATCAAGTTTGTCAACCCAGCCTTAATATTCGGGTTCATAACAGGGACTCCAAAACAGCTGTCGCGATCATCTCAGACAGGATAAAAACAACCGTGGATAACGCGACCGCGTCGACCAGCCGTCTCCGCCAGATGTGGCATTTCGTGGCGTTCCCGCCTAAACGGCTCCGATAAAGAGTTCGCTTGTGCGGTCCAGAGAGGATGAGACCTGCATAAATGAGAACGGATGAACCTGGCAGGCAATTCTCATTCAGCGATGGGCTCGGCCCAATAATGAGGTGGATCTCAATTATGCCGGCACGGCGCTGTGAAATGGACCGGGGTCTCCCACCCCGACGCCTCTCGAGGCCCTTCAAGCCCCCTCGTCCAAATTGAACTGATGGAGCAGAAAAGCCATTTTGATTTTCGTTCTCACCTCCGAAAACACGTTTTGGCAGTGATAATGCCAGGCTGCCGTGGGCATCTGCCATGCGCTTGCGAAGGGGGTCGTCGGGTCCCTATCGGACGCGCCGTATAGGGGCGTAATTGGATTTGTGCTGACAGTCTGTTGACACAGACATTATTAATTGGGGTGGCTGGATTGACACGCACTTAGATAGCCACATCATAAATGCATGAAACTCAGCGCGATAATTGCCAATCGCTCCACTAACCGCGGTGGGCTTGATTAATGATGCCGTCATCAGCATATGCCAAAGCTGACCTCACGGTTATTGAGTTAGCGGGCTAATCAGAGAAGAGGTGGGACGTCTATGGCTCATTCGCACTCAAAAGCAGCACGAGAGATTGTTGAGGCTCTTCAAACGACTCTTATGACCTAACGAATGCAACGGTTACCGCTGAAGTTTACGGACTAATAGAAGCAACAACCAAACAAATCACAGCAGGATCACTAAAACTATAGGCTTTGAGTACTAGGAACTGGGGGAAATAAGCTTACCGTACAGTATGTACCAAGGATTTTTATTTTTTTTATGTCTTTGGAGTGAATCTTTTCAACATGTTCAGAAGCGCTCACTTACAATCTCCTGCTTCCATTCTTCCATAAAATGCACTTTTCCTCACCTATCACTCAAAACCACAAGACACAAGAACACTGTCAAATACTCCTTATAAATATTAAATGAACTGAGACTACAGGACGGTTGCTGAATAGCATCAGCTCCATCTACTGAACTACAGTCAGACAGAAAATCCTTACAGTATTGACCAAATAATCATATTTGGTAGCTATTAAACGAGTACAAAGTCATCTATATGTATGTAAAGTAACTGTAAGGGTGTGATTGTGTCCTACAGGTGTGGTGCCCAATAGTCTGGGTCTACACAGCCTGCAACCCAGTCCAGTGGCTCCAGAGAGCCAGGCTCAATCTCCCACACAACTGCAGTACCGCAACAAAGCCCAGCACCGCCGATTCTCCATGGAGGTGAGTACTGTCTCATCTTATCCTTCTCCAGCTCTTTCCTTTGATGGAGACCCAGTGATCCTAACAGAACAACACAAGATCAGCTTGTAATCTTGTCTGAGTCATTAATAAAGTCCTTGCCAGAGGCACAAAAGCCTTGTTATCAAAAGCTTTGTTTCCCTGTAAGGTGACACCAGGTAAAATAAAAAGAACTAAAGAGATGGCAACTTTTTTATTCCCCCATTTTGTGATGGAAATGGTATGAATATATATATATACGAAATAATTATATTACAGTGCTTTAACGAACAAATGCAATGTTTCTCGGGGGAACGCAATAGTTTTCAGAGAAAATGCAAAGTTTCTTGGGAAAACACAATACTTTTGCGAGAGAATGCAAAGTTTCTCGGGGGAACACAATCAATTTAAGAGAGAATGCAAAGTTTCTCAAGGGAACTCAATGTTTTTGAGAGAGAGAAGCATTGACATCATTTTTTTCTTCCCAACTCATATTTTTCCCGACCACCAAGGCAGGAGCCAAGCTAGTGCAGGCTCTGATTACTCTGTTCTTCACATTCGACAATGTGTTTATTTTGAATCCACTTTTCTTGCAGGTAGAATGCAGCACTATTATTTGTTAGACATATATGTCACCTGTCTCTCCTTAGGGGCTCCGTAGAGTTTCTGGCAAAATAATTTATTAATCAATATGTATTTCTAGAATGCATTTCACAATACAAATCTATGGAAGCTTGTTTCTGCCACAGAATGAAAAATAAAAAAAGGTAATTGTGACTTTCTCACAATTCAGACTTTATTTCTCAGAATTGCGAGATATAAAGTCAAAATTGCGTGATATAAAGTCAAAATTGCGAGATACAAGTCAGAATCGCGAGATATAAAGTCACAATTGCTAGATATAAAGTCGCAATTGCGTGTTATAAAGCAAGAAATGCTTGATATAAATTTAGAATTGCGAGACATAAAGTCACAATTGCGTTATAAAGTCAGAAATGCGAGATATAAAGTCATAATTGCGTGATATAAAGTCAGAATTGTGAGATATAAACTATTCTGAGGAAAAAAGTTTGTCTTCTTTTCCCCTTAGAATTGGACTGTGATAACTAGCAATTGAGAGTTTATATCTCACAATTCTGAGAAAAGATGTCAGAATTTCGACATATAAAGTCGCAATTATGTGTTATAAAGTCAGAATTGTGAGATGTAAACTCGCAATTGTGAGAAAAAAAGTCAGAATTGTGAGATAAAAAGTCGCACTTCTGTCTTTTTTTTCTTACAATTGCAACTTTATATCACGCAATACTGACTTTATATCTTGCATTTCTGACTTTATAACACGCAATTGCGACTTTATATCTCACAATTGCGACTTTATTTCTCACAATTCCGACTTCATATCTCGCAATTGTGAAATAAAAAGTCGCAATTATTTTTTTCTTTTTTTTTATTCAGTGGCGTAAACAAGCTTCAATACAAATCACTACAAATAAAAAAGAGAAAAAAGTGAATTATCCAGTAACATTACTTAAATATGCAATCTGTAAATGTATTTCTGTGCAATTCGGTGACATACACGTCTCGCAAATAATAGTGCTGCATTCTACCTGCTAGAAAGGTGGATTCAAAACTCAAACACATTGTTGAATGTAAAGAACAGAGTAATCAGAGCCTGCACTAGGCTCCCGCCTTGATCATCTTCCTCGTTCCTCTCCTCCTCCACCATAATCATCCATGCGATTCTATATCGGGTGTACGAGGGAAAAGTCTCGGTTGGAGGCGCATGAGAAAGATGGAGTCCATCATTAAATGGAGTGGAAGTATTACCTGTAAGTTAGTCTAGAGCAACAAAAGACAGACTCTGCATTCGGAGTGTTCTTCGCCTCAGCTGTCAGCTTTCTTATTCACTGGCCATGAATCTACAGGGGGAAAATTGGAATGAATGCCCTCTCCCATTTTCAAACGCGACAGCTTCTTTCTGCTCTCGCGAACCTTTTATCTGCACCATGCACCCTTATTTTATTCCCACGGGCATGACGGGAGAGAGCCGAGGAGAAAGGGAGGACTTTTTATTCCCTGGTTTTATTGAGAATCACTCGCTGGTTTTATTGCACGACCGTACAAACGCAGCCACAAGGCAGAGCAGGAGGATTCACATGTGGGAATGCTCTCATTTTTCAGAGCACATAAGATTCCCGTGCTATTTCTGGGCCTCGCCTAACCGAGTAACGGCCTAACTCCATCAGAGCTTCTTAAATGCGAAAAGATTGTTGGAGATACTTCAGTTCATTGCACGATACAAAATGTTGTCCAACCCAGCCTCGCCGTATTGGGATTAAGCCAGAATCCTTTATTGAGTGTGAGTCTTCACAAGTGACAGGTTCTCATTGTCATGCCAAGTTCGCCTTGGTAAGAATAGTCAGCTCTGCCTATAGGCGTAGAGTTGTGTTGCACAGTGGAGAAAGCTGTCAGATTCACCTTGACTCTCTGTGCTTCATATGTGTGTATGCTGAACGCTAATAGCTGACAGCTCTTTGATGTGTGTGCAGGATGTAACCAAGAGGATGTCTCTGCCCATGGATATTCGTCTCCCACCGGAGTTTCTGAAGAAGTTACAGATGGAAAGCACTCCACCATGCAAACCTCTCAGTCGCATGTCCAGAAGAGCCTCACTGGTTAGTAACCAAACTAAACTCACACAGAAATAGGGTACATCATAGTCTAAGTTAATGCTAATATCTACACACCAGCCCGGTCTCATCCCAAGGCGTCATATACTGACACTTTTGACATTTCGTCTACATCCAACGCACCCTTTAGCGTCAAAATGAGACGTAGATATTAGTGCTGTCAAACGATTAAAATATTTAAATCATGATTAATCGTATTAATGTCATAGTTAACTCGTTCTAAATGTCACTTGATTTCTTTTTGTCCCATTATTTTTTTCTCATTTTACTGCTCTTATCAACATGGAAAACTGTATCGGCTTGCTTTGTGCAAATGTTGTTGTTTTTTTTTGTTTTTTTGAAAACAACATTGGCATATACGGTGTTCAATTTGACACTAACATTCACAATTGGAGCAAATAATCTCTCACACAATGTAACACTAGCCATGTTTCCAGACACGTTTTTATCCAAATTAAGTGATATCGAATGAAAAATGCCTTATTTGATGAAATTTCATGAAAATCGACTCAAATGAAATGCGTTCGGTCTCATCGGATTTCATCTTGATCGATATACGGCTAATGCGATAAAAGCTGATGGAAACGTTATTTGCCAAATAAATAATGAATTTGCGATTAAGTTTTAGGCCCTTTTATGGTTGCAACACGCCAGAAGAAGACGAGTTCATTTCCGGCCAGTCTGTTTGCGCACACATGGCAGATGTCAACAAAGACAGATGTAAGTGGACAAAGCAAAAAGATGCTTCAACCAAAGGGTTTCCGTGAACCACGATCTCCCAGAAGTGATGGAGCGCTGTCGTTCCCACACCTCCACTGTCGTCGGGCATACGTGCATCGGCATCATCATAGCAATGTTTATAGCGTCGTTGTTTTCTTAGGTTAGTTTTGCTTGTTTTTACGTGGCTTGGTTGAGTTCTAATGTAGAATGTGTGTAATAATATATAGCGAGGCGGTTGTTATAGCGAATACAACCCCTTCAACAACCGCCTCACATACATTATCCCATTCATATCTGTCGCTATCAGCTGGCACATAAACATTATTAGGCTTCAACTTGTGAAATATTGATCATTTGTTGGTAGATGGCGCGATCCGTTTTGTCTAACAAAACTTTGTTTACAAAAGTTTGCTTGAATGTTGTTCGATTCAGTGCGAAAAAGAAATGGAAACACCTTAAAATGTCTCAAATCAATTCGATATACCAATTTGATCGCAAACGAGTGTGTGCGGCATGCCTGTTGTTTTGTTTCTGGTCTAGCCACCTAGATCTTCGTGCGGCGCAAGCCATTGAAATGAATGGGTTTCATACATAGCACAGCAAGTGAAAAAAAAACTACAAAGTTTGCTAGGCCAAAAAGGCCGTTAATCGCGCAATAAAAAAAATGACGCCGTTAAAATGGGTTTGCGCTAACGCCGTTAATAACGCGTTTAACTGACAGCCCTAGTAGATATCTTTGGGCCAGAAGGCGCCCCCCTAGTGGTGTAACCCTAACCCTTCTCCACACCTAAACCTACCCATAACCGAACAAAGCTCTGTGCGTGTTAAATTGACACTAAATGGTGCCATGTGCGTTGGATTTAGACGAAACGTCAAAAGCGTCACTATATGACGCCCTAGGATGATAATGCTTTAGACTAACCCAACACTACAGATGCAATGCAACTTTTTTCATTTAAAATAGAATATAAAGATGTTATTAGAATAAAATAGCTACTGTAGCCAAGTAAACCTGTCTATTTACATTCCAAAACCATGAGAGTTTCCTTACTATAGACAACATTCCTTTGGCATCACAGACACTAAAGAGTGTCTCCAGCAACTGTATTTTTGCAGATATTGCAATCCCAGAATGCATTGCAGCATGTAAAAATTAGGTTGATGTCATGTATGATCACTAGGGGTGTAATGAATATAATATAGTAGTACATAGAATATAGTAACGAAAAATATTCATGATTCTGAAGCTGAAAATACAGAAATATTTTAGACGAATATGCTCAGTCACTGATACGTTTAAAATAATGTAGGCCACTTTTTACTGGTAACATAAGACATTTGGCATTACCAGGAACCATACATATTCACACACCAATTGCATTATTATACATTATATTCAACATTATATATAGTAGTTTATATAATACCGACACTTCCACAGTACAGTTTGCTACTATCCATGATACATATTGTTGCATTTTTGTATTGCGATATATATCGCGACACAATACATTGTTACATCCCTAATGATCACATTATATCTTAATGAGTCCTGAAAAGAAAGATCCATCCACATCCAGAACCTCACTGTGGCACTTTATACTGTGAAAAGTGCTATACAAATAAAACTCACCAGGCTTAATCACTTTATCGGTCTACATTTATATCCTTGACATGCCTCTCAGCTAAAAAAAATGCAGATTTACAAAATGTGATTTATAACACAACATAAGGCGCATTTACAGCATAGCTAAAGAACCGCTAAAGCAAACATTACCGTAAACGAACCATAACAGAAGCCCTTGCTCGCTCCACTCCACATTAAACAATCCCAGCATTCCTAATAAGCGCACACATTTACAGTTCTAGCTCTTCAATTGCATGTGTCGACAAGATTAATTCCAAGATATGGCTCCCGAACAATTCGTAAATGTTTGCAAGTAACTTTTTGGTAACACAGTATTCAATTGTTTTGCAGTCGGACATTGGCTTTGGGAAATTGGAGACCTACGTGAAGTTGGGCAAACTAGGAGAGGTAAGATGTTTTCTATAGGCAAAAATGAAGAATGTAAAACAGCAAGAAGAATCAAATGTGTTCATTACGAGATTCCCTCGAGGCGATTACAGTGAATATGAGTCTTGTTGAATTGTGGATTCTGATTTAATGGACTTTTTTTTTTTGCCATGAAGAGACATCAGTCTCTAATATGCTTAAAGCTGTACCGCGACTAGCCCGTCAATTTTCCATTAAGTGCAACAAAGCATGCTCATTGCAAATTGTGAGAAATAATGTACTACATACAACCCTGAGGAATTACATATGTGAGGAAAAACCTGGAAAATACTGAACACAGACTGCAATGAATTCTCTTCAATAGGTAAAGCATCTTTGTATCAGCAAGTTCTAAACTTTTTCATTAGCATCTAAAGGGTGTTTTCATGTGAAAACTCATGTGATGTGGTTTTTATCTAGTTATACTCAGCTCTGACATATTCCATCAGCTACAAATTGCTCTTTGTGAGTGAAATATCTGTAATATCATATTTAAAAATCCTTATCGTAGCACGTCATTGAACAGACACAAGGATTATTATTAAGTCTTCCTATGTAAATGATAAGATCTACCCTAAGTAAGGTTTTGAAACATTACCATTAATAATTTGGGGGCAGTTTTTTTGAACGAAATGAATACTTTTTTCAGCAAGGATGCATTAAATTAAGCAAAAGTGACAGTATAAACATCTATAATGTTACAAAAGATTTATATTCCAATAAATGCTGTTTTTCTGTCTATTCAGAGAATCCTTAAATAAAATGCACCGGTTTCAATAAAACTAAGCAAATAGTCTCTAACCAAACTAGATCAACATGCCTACAGTCTCGACTGTTGAGATCCAATAGATTGCAGGTCTGATATGGATTCAGAGACCACAAATAAAAAACAATGTTGAATGCAAAAAAGCAATGCAACTACTATAATATAGAGTATGTTGTTGTTGACATCAGTGATCATGTATCCAGTCAATCCTCTAATATGTTAGCACATCGATATTGAGACATCTGGAACACAAATGTTATTGGTCATATGCAGTTTATGGTAATAATAATGCATTATAATGTTTGCTTTCAAGGACATTTCTAAAGTTAATTTATGTTGGTGTTTTTGGTGGATGCGGTTTCGAACCACTGATGCATTCTGCACCCGTTTCCAGAAGATTGACATATTTTTATCTTCCTGTCTGTCACACAGGGCACATACGCGACGGTATTCAAGGGTCGCAGCAAACTAACAGAAAACCTGGTGGCTCTGAAAGAGATTCGTCTTGAGCACGAAGAGGGCGCCCCGTGCACAGCAATACGGGAAGGTAACGTCCTCCTCTCTCACAGTTGTTCAAAATCTAGATTGTCACGAAGAGTATACATTCTAAACTAGCGAGCCACAGGCGTCTTCTTCACCCAGCCTGAATCACTCCATCTAAATGAGTTGGAGTACGTGAGCGGGATTGCTAATGGAAGATGAGGATACAAAGCAAGGCTGCCACCCAGTGGCTGCTACACACACATCTAATGCAGCTCACGCTAGAGGGAACACACACTCAGGCCCATGATGATGCATTGCATTACAAAACATGTCACTGGAGGTCAGGGTTTGGCAAATTCAAAACCCAATTTTTTTATAGCTCTGGGACTTCATTCTTTGTTTCAGATTTAAGATTACAGCTCCTTGTTCTGATGAGCAGCACCACCATTCTCACTTTAATCTTTGTTTTTCATTGCATTCAAAATAGGGGATTTCAAATCCATAAAGCCACTCATTTGTCAAGTAAAATAACAAATACATCAATTATATTAAATATTAAGATATATAGATATCAAATATATGTATTTTATTAGTTCTAAGTAATTTAGTTGAATTAATCATTTGTGTGTGTATATACATTTATCTATATATATATATATACACTCTAAAAAATGCTGGGTTGTTTCAAACCAAATTTGGGTCAAATGTGGACAAACCCAATTGTTGG